>NC_053024.1:679104577-679188985 GCF_003073215.2 Triticum urartu
TATATATATATATATATATATATATATATATATATATATATATATATATATATATATTTATCTATCCTTAAATAACTTGGTAGAGATTTATAAAGCACATGGTGTCGAAAATATCTTGGTAGCAGTTTCAAGTTTATTATTAGCTATACATAAGTAAAAAATCTAGAGTTTTTTTTGTATGAGGAACTCGTCATGAAATCATCAACGTCTCGTTTAATCATGTTTTATAGGTCACATGTTTGGTTGTTACATGTTACATTGGGTTTGATAGACCATCGATACATATATGCACTCTAGATGTGGCACTGAAAATATAATCAGGATATCTTTTAGTGCAACCTATATGCATACATCTGAGTGAGACCTTGTGAGGAGATGTTTTTCTTCCTAAATGCGGAGAGATCAAAGTCCAAAAAGACTCAAAATTCCTCATACTTCCGCTTCCAAGTCCAAAATCTCTCCACTTTAATATGTTCAGACCTGCGAGTTGTTACCATCCGGAGCCTTGCTCTGAGTAAATCCCCCTGAGTGAGGTGTTCGCTATATCTGAGATGTTGTCGAAGCTTACTGCTCATATTTGGTACCTCGACTTTCATCTAGTACATGCAAGCAAGCTAAGTGCGACTTTGAAGTTTCGTCAGGGCGGCTTTGTCTGATAATGCATGGATCATTGATCTTGCACATGGTGACACCACTAGTCTCTTGGCGGAATTCATCGCACCGAGACACTGGTTGAGTACAATGGACATCCAGCTACCACTAGTAGAAAAAACCTAGTACCGACGTTTGGGAAACACCATTACCGACGCGGAGACCAGATGTTGGTAGTGTCGGGCATATAACCCTGTGTTATAACCCGCCCTAGATGGGCCGGGTTAAAATGTTGGCGACTCAATAAGAAAGCCTTAGACAGGCCTAAAGGAGCCCAAACTGAGCCAAGGAGGCAACTTATGTGGAGAACCGGATTAAAGCTGTAAGCCACCCAATGGCGTCTTTCCTAGCAAGGCAAGGTGATTTAGAACCAGGGTCGGTCCAGAAGTGTGACCCGACCCGGACTCCTGTAAGCCCAGGGCCTCGACCTGTGTTATTAAGGCGAGACCCTATGGCGGGTAAACTTAAGTTACAATCGATTGATAGCTAGGTCAAGCAGATTCGCTCCCTTGTAATCGATACTCAAGCAATACAACTAGAAGTAGGACGTAGTCTTTTACCTCATCCAGAGGGGCCGAACCTAGGTAAACTCGTGTCTTCCGTCCTGTTCAACCCCTTCAAGCTAGTCACAGTAGCGATGGCTGCACACCTAAGTCCTTTCACTAGGGCATCTGCCGTGAAAAAACCACGACAGTTGGCGCCCACCGTGGGGCCATCGCACGATGGTTTCGAGTTCTTGAAGGGCTCTTTCCCAGGGATCGAGGGATATGCCGTTGGCAGGATAACCAAGAGTCGTCGCGGCAAGCTCTACGTCGATGACGCTGGTTGGGGCCCTGAGGCCGACTCAATCGAGTACGGGTACCGGTCCCCTTCGGCGGAATTCATGTCTTCATTGGAAAGATTGGCAGATCTGAGCCTGAGCCGGACATCTCCACCAACCACATCGAGTCAGCTAGGAACATGCAACCCACTCGATTCAACCCGGCCGGAAGCATGTCTTCGTCGGTTTCACGCATGGCATTGATCTTGCAGAGGACTCTGTATCTCGAGGAGAGACTCTCATCTACTCAGGTGATGAGTCCTCTACCGGAGAGACGGAGTTGATTTACTAGCTTCAAGACGGTGGGCTTGGGGCTATTCTAATTGCAACAGTATTCCAGACCGCACATGACCGGCTCTCAACTCATCAACAGCTACAGCTATGACATCTGGCTCGACTGTGGCTGCGGCGGCTGGTGCTGGCGGCTCAACCAGACCACCGACTCAGGTTATGTTGGAGTTGAGGAATGAGTTGACAACCTTGATGGGGACCGAGGTCACATGAGAGAACCAAGCGGAGAGTAATGCGGAGATTGCGAAGCGTAGGGAACAGAGGACCAAGGCCCAAGATGATATCAATGCAATGCAGGCTCAGATGGATGCTGAGTCACAGCGTATCAGGGTAGAGGCTTTTCGCTTAAGCTTGGATCAAGGCGCCTCTAATGCGGTTCTTCGAAGGAGGCACCAGTCTCGTTTGCCTTTGCAGTATGAGCCGATGAATCTTTTTAACACGCCAGGGGCAGGGCCAAGCAGTCCACCAGTTATAACCAGGGTTGCAGAAGCACCAGGAAGCAGGGCGGAGGCCGGAGACGCACAGTTTTCACCACCGAACCGGGGAGATGACTGTGACTCTCCAGGATGTTTCGATGATCCTTGCACTTCCCATCAAGGGAATTCTTGTCTATTTTATCACTAATGCTGCTAACTGGCGCGATAGGATGTTTGACCTTATCGGTGCGGTTCCTGCGGTGCCGGATGACCCAACTAAATACAGAGTCCCCGCTGGTGCGACTTATGTTTGGATCGTAGAACATTTTAGCCAGTGCCCTGGCGATGCTAGTGAGGAGATGGTCCAACAGTATACACGTGCATACTTGTGTTATGTGATCTCGAGGACTCTTTTTGCTGATGGTGGTGGTAGGACCGCTCCGTGGATGTGGCTGAAGGCGTTATCTGGTTGGGATAGTAAACAAAGCTGGGGTTTGGCGGCACTGGCCTACTTGTACCGTCAGGTAATCAATTGTACATAGTTTTCTCTCTATATTACATCTTCAAACATTCTCTAATTGTCCCGTGTGTGCCTCTATGTGCAGTTGGATGAGGCATGTTGTAGGCGCAAAGATCATGCCAGCATTTGTGGTTCGTTAGTCCTACTTTCAGTTTGGATGTGGGAACACTTTTCAGTTGGACGACCGAAAGTGATCCGTTATGACGCCTGGGACGATCATGATAACCCGCTATGGAAGCCTACATGCGCGTACAAGTGGGACAAGGTTTTGGAGTTCAACGGCGACCAAAAGAGGATGTACATAGACTACACCAATGAGTTCGACGTGCTAACCGCCGAGCAGGTAATAATTGCAATGTCAATATTCACTCGCTCTTAAATACAAACTAATCTTTGTGGAATTATCTCCAAGAGTGGTATTTGGGGAACTCCAAACCTGTCCTTTCAAAAATAGTTATCATTTGCTTCGTTCCATTAATATGCATACTTCTTTTTTTCTTAGTATTATTTTCATGTCTTCCTTAGCAATTTATTCTATTGGCTCCCTGCTTGTACTATGTTACGGTGACGTGGCAGCCATATGGACTGCAGGACAATTTCGCTTTCATCCCCGATTTCCAGTTGAACCCGAAATGCACAGAGGAATCACATCTTTGGCAGATGCGGTGCCCATTGATATGCTTATATGCAGTCGAGCACCACCTTCCACAAGCGTGTGATGACTCAATTTGGGTTATTTCAGTATACACCGCCGGAGTGGAAGGACACGAATATCGTGCTTCACGGGTGAGAGAGTGCATCTTCTGTCTTTAGCATTGTAAACTATTTCAGGCCGCCAATACTTATGATTGTTAATATGAAGCTTGGACAAAATGAAGCAGAAGAAGATCAAGAAACTGGGAGTCATATCATGAAAAGTACATCAAGAAGTGGAATTACTTGGTGAAGGTGGCTAATAATAACAGACAAGTACATCGCCAAGTGCACGATGAAGCTACATTTTACAAATATCTTCAATGGTTTCTTAGCGAGTCTCGTGTGGAGTTATGCCCGCCGGCTTATGACAAGAGCATATTGGAGGTGCCCACAGGTTTCGAAGAGACTGCCAACCTCAACTACAACATGCTCATCAGAGAGGGCACACAAACCGGATTTGCTCCTATGATCAAATTTATAGTAAGTTTTGCCCTTTTCTACATATCAACATAACTAGAGCTCTTTTGTTGACTTGTTTATTTTCATAGCGCACTGAGATCTCGTGCCAGGTTAGTGAAGCCGATCAAGCACTCGCACAACCTCGGGGTGGGAATTCTGAGAATGTCCTTAGAGAGTTTATTAAGGTATGTCGTGAGAGCCTTTTGTTTACATGCTTTGTGTTCAAATCCACTAAAATCTCTATTTCGCAATGTCACGGCGTAGCGCTATTCGGTTATGTTCCTTAGCTCATCTTCTTGGTTGTCGTACCGTCGAGGCCGACATGCCCACCCGGTCGAGTTCCACTGCTTCTGAAGAGGAGGTATTAAATCTGTGTTACCATTTATTTTTTAATTTTTTCATATAAAATATTTATCATGGTGTGATTGCATAAACAAATGTTACCGTCTACATGTATTACCAATTACCATACAGAGTTATGAACTTAACATCACTTGTTGCATCTTACAAAGTTGATGCTATGATTCGTATTTTATGAGGTGTGTTCCACAAACAGGCTATATGTTACCAATTTATGATTCATCTTTACTCAAACTGAATGTTGAATTTCGTGTTAGATCCAATTCCACTCAAACATATTCCTTATTTTTCAGGCGCCCGACGAGATCACCCTGAGGGGGTTTATCGATGATGCACCTTAGCCTAGTCAGCCTAGTCAGCCTATTGAACGTCGCCACTTCAATTTAAAGCCTAGGAAGACCTTCAACTGTTATACACCGGAGGCATGGAACAAGAAACAAAAGAGGACCGTTGACAAGACCGTTGTCGAGTCCGAGGACGAGTTTGAGGACGAGCAGGAGCCGGCGCCGAAGAAGGTTCTGAGGAGGTTGAAGAGGGCCGGGGACGAGCCGGGGACAAAGAAGGATGTGAGGCAGGCGAGGGGGGAGAAGTAGGTGTATTTGTGAACTAATTGAACTTGTCACTTTAGTTAGCTTCTAGATGTGAACTTCTCGTAATTGTAGACTTCTTGTGAACTTTTTGGCTGTGAAGTTTCTATAATGTGAAATGAACGGTAGGTATGGACAGATTTTACGCCATCAGAAACAAGGGTATGGGTATGGGATTATTTTACCCGCACCATACCCTACCTATTGACATCCTTAGTAGAACCTATGAGTTGGGTTAACAAAAAGTGTACATGTATGGTCTTTTGTATTGTTGTCATTGGAGACTTGGAGGGGCATCAAAATGTGAATTAAGATGTGTTGCTTCAAAGGAACTTGATGAAGCCTGCAATTTTCCTTGGCTTTTTTTGGACACGGCAATATCTCATATGACTAAGAATTATCTATTTTTGGTCGATTTTATAGGTTTGTTCATACATATCAAGAAAAAATTCACCAGTTGTAACAATATATTTATCTAGTAAAAATAATATAGTATCATCTTGGGGTAAAACTATAATGGATATTTTCCGACCAAATATCAGACCGAAGGGCCTCAGATGGCATTCGTTCTAAAATTCAAATAGTTCCCGGATTCGGTCATGGATACAGATAGTACTCTTTGTATTAGACTATGGGTTTGGTTTTGACATTATACCATCATGTTCAGAATTATATTGATTTCAATCGGAGATCATCCAGATAATATGGCAGAGAGTTCGAGGATAGATCACACACCCATTGTTTCAACCCATAAAACAATGCACTGGCTGAAGACACACATGCAAACTTGAGGGGCATTAGGCTAGTCATAGTGTGATTAACTTAAACTAGTAACATGTATATGTTACTAGTCTATTTTAATATTTCACAGTGGGTAGTGTCATAGGTATGATAACCTAGAGAGCTTCATTTATTACTTTGTAAAGTCACTTTACATTAGGAACCTCTATGAGAGATGCATTGGACATGAATTCGCTGAATGAAAGCCTGCCAAATGACAATGCTATTATACGGTTTCTAATCGTTGGTTAGGTCCTAACTATAACTTGTAAATCTAATCACTAAAATAATTTGGATGATGTGGCTTAACGTTGTTCTTTGAATTGAACCACACATTGTGTGTTTATAATACACTAGCACATATGTCCGTGCGTTGCAATGGAAGAGATATTTTTTTTTGCGAGAAGCAGATAGAGAGATAATTGATTTGTCCACCAAAAATGGTCTCGCAGCGGTGCATGATAGAGCGAGGAGTTGCGGTCTTCTCGCGGGTCATGTCTAGCTCACGAGATCTTGATAGTGGTGGGGTTGGTCGGCGTGGCAGCGACCATCCAACTCGTACCTTTTTTTCCTCCGGCTCCGCCTTCGTATTGGGGTTGTGCCTGTCTCATCATTCGGTTGCTACACAGCAACGTTTAGGACACAATCACTTCGACCACTCTCTCCTACAATGGCATAACCGGAGTAATTACTAATTAATTGCATCACATAAATCCGGTTTCATTAGCATAATCATTGCATAACCAGCCATGAATGTCCCTTCTTTATCAGGGTTTATTCTCTTTGATTATTTTAGCACTCGTGTGCCCATAGTATTTTTTTAATTAGAGCAAAACCAGCATTTTCTCTTTTATTGGCATGTGACCGTATTTTTTTCAATTATAGCCAACTGCCATATTCTCTGTGGCACATGCAAGCTACCACCGGCAATAATTTACGGAGTCCATCGTTGTGCTCATGATTCTTGAGACAACTTCCTTATTATCAGACAGCCTCCTTTTTTTCAGGCAACCTAGAGACATATAAAAACAGGTGTGATTTAGTATAATGTTCCAAGGTGGGACTATTTTTATCATAATTGCAAGCTATCTGAGTTGGTTTTGTCCATCGGCACAACAGGGAAGACCCATAGTCCAGTTCCCTTCCGACTTAAATTATTTGCTACTCGTCCGTCCGACAAAAAGGTAAATGTGTGGTAGGCCCAGTTTGGCGCACCTGGGGACAAACAAAAAAATCAGGAACTAAGTGCGGAACGGACGGAACAAAATCAATACATATAATTTTGCTTTTCTTGAGCCAGCTGCATGGAAGCTACTATATGATGCTATTTTCGTGAAATAGCGCATGGGACGCACGATAGTTCGCGTCTGGGCCAGCCCACTGGTAGACACCAAAGCAACCTGTGTTCTAAGGCGCGGGTAAAAATAAATAAAACGGCGTGTTGACCGATCGAACTCATGACATCAAAGTCCCGACTAGGTGCTGCTAGCCACTAGAACAAGTGCGTAAGGCTAAACAATGAACAACGACAATATTAAGAACACACTGCAGCGTCAGAATCTTTTTTTTTCTTAAATATGAATCGCCAAATACTGTGGGAAACGTGATTTTTTTAATTCTGAAAAGCTTTTTGAATATTCCGTACATTTTCCGAAGAACATGAAGAAATATTGAAACAGGGTCATTTTCTGAAATTCACAAGCATATTTTGAGAACATGAACCTTATATAAAAACACGAACATTTTGTAAATTTGTTAACAAATTTTTAAAATGGGAACATGTTTTGAACATTCAAAACAACTATATCAAATGAGTTTTCTTAAACATGGACATTATTTTGAATTTGCGAACATTTCCGCATTTGGAACATTTTTTAAAATGCAATTTTTATATCTAGAACAATTTTGGAAAACACGAGTATTTTTCCAAAAATTAGAACATTTTTTGAATTTTGGAAAAAATGAAACGAGAAGGAAAAAAATTAAATTTCAAAAAAAGTTAAAAGAGAAAAAGAATTTTGAAATTCTGAATATTTTTCGAAAATTTCAACAATAATTCAAATTCTGAACCATTTTTTTTGAAAATAATGAATTTACAGAAAGAGGAAAAAGAAAAGTAAACTTGGAAGGGAACAAAGAAAAAAGAAACAGGTAAGAAAAAGATTTTTTGAACATTTGGATGATGTAGCTTTATGTTGTGCTTTGAATTGAACCACGCATTGGGTTTTTAGAATATACTTGTAAATATACGTGCATTGCACATTAGAACTTGGATAACAACCAAAGATTAGCATACTGTTATGGTATATATTAGAATAGGTAAGTGAAAATTTTGAAGCAGATGCATAAAGTATAAGATTCAAAATTGGGTAAATTACACCAACCTTGTTTTGTCCAAGTGGTATCTTTTATCTCATATTGCAGTTTTTAATAGAAAATAACAAGAATAGCTAGTGTTGCATTTGGAAAGATAAATGTGACTATGAAGGTACCTTTGTGGCCTTGAACACAAAGAAATAACTACCAATTAAAAATAAATGATAGTTTTGTTAGAAAAAAAGTGGGGAGAGTCTACGTATAGAAGAGTCTAGAAAAAATTAGAAAAGTTTTTTGAGTTTTATGCAAAATGTTCATAGAGTTTAGGCCCAATACTAAACTCTTCTAGATAGTACATGTGGCGAAATCTTGTGTAGTAAAGAGAAGATCCAATGGCTAGCAACATCCGGATTTGCCACCTCTCCACCATCGCATCGGCTTCGTCCAATGACTGATATTCAAAGTTATTCATAGAGTACAAAGATATAGTAGATAATAGATAGATATTGGTATGAGTGATTGGTTTGCTACAAAAAGGAACTCCAAGGAAGCGCTTCTGGAGCCAAATTCAATTTGCTATGCAGTCCTTCATGCTATGGCGGAAGTAGAAGCTGGTGGGCTTGTCATTGAAAATGTTGACTCCTGGAGGAATTAGCAGTACACAAAAAGCACCAAGGCTAGCTAGCAATTAGCCAGCTTGGGCTTAGCGTCTGGCCGGCTACCCATCGTGTACATACGTACGCTTCGTCGCCATTGCCGCACGTACTCGTCAGATTGGACCAACAGCAGCTGCCAAGCTCGGAAGTGAAATACCTAGCTAGCGGCCACCATGGCACCAGGACCGCTGCCGGAGTATCATTTGAGAAACAAAGGACCGCCGCCGGCCCTCCCGGACGAGCTCGTAGGAGAGATCCTGCTCCGCATCCCGCCCGACGACCCGGCCAGCCTCCTCCGTGCGTCCCTTGTCTGCAAGTCCTGGAGCGAGGCCGTCTCCCAACGCTGGTTCCGGCGCAGCTTTCACAATCTCCATCCATCACCCACCGTGCTCAGGGTTCTCCATGACTGGCACGATGAGGCCATCCCTACCTTCATCCCGGCCACCGCGTCACCATTCTCCCTCGCCGCCCCTACCGCTTGCTCTGGCTGGCCGTCGACTGCCGCCATGGCCGCGCCCTCTTCCTCTCCAAGGGTCGTACCGAAGAATTCATTGTTTGGGAGCCAATCACGGGTGCCCAGCACCGCGTAGCTGTGCCCTTGGCCTTCCAGTTCGGCCACACCACGGCAGCCGTGTTCAGCGGACGGGTGCAACCACCATGAATGCCACGGGAGTCCCTTCCGGGTGGTCTTCGTTTCCTCCATCTATGACAAAGACGCTGACGACGACCCGTTTACCACGTCGGTGTGCGTCTACTCGTCTGAGGCTGCAGCCTGGGGATAGCCGACCTTAATGCACCATGAATTCATCGTGGACTTCACATATTATTCCAGCGTGCTTGTTGGGAGGTCTTTCCTGCACTTCATGACATGTGGTGGGTTTATCCTGGGGTATGACTTGGCAAGGCATGGGCTGACTTGGTTCGACACACCAGACTCTTGCTACTCTAATGGTTGGCCCACTTGCAACCTCATGCTGGCGGAGGAAGGTGAACTGGGACTCGTCGAAGAATTGGATCCGCATCTGCAATTGTGGTCAAGGGAGGTGAAGGATGCCCGATGGGTACCGGGCCGAATCATCTACCTAAATGGTGCTCCAGTGAGTGCATCAAGTCCGGCGCATGTGCTGGGCTTTGCCGAGGGAGCAAACACCATTTTCGTGACCATGGCTGCTGGCCTCTTCGCAGTCCAAGTACAATCAGGGAAGGCGACCAGGGTGCGTGATGATCATGGATACGGTAAGCTGATTCCGATCGTCGACCTTTACACTCCTATGCCCCGAGGTGAGCACATCAGAAAATTGTCGGCTTCGAGTGGTCAGCTCTCCATCAATGGAAACTTCCCTGAGGGAGGTTAGGTTTGGGTATTTAGCTTGTGCCCATGGGATGGTTGATCCAGCTTGAAATGCACCACTATCACCTGTCAAAGACAATTCATGTTCTGCATACATCATACGCCTCCAAGGACTAGCTATCAGACATGTGTACACGACTTAATTTGGAAGTGTGAGGCACGGGGGGCATATATCTAGGGCGGGTTTTTTTTTCAATGTTTCAACAGATTTGTATAAGGGGGCAGCTACGCGTCTGCAGGTGATATTTAGAAAACATCCGTCGCCTTAGTAGCCGTAGGATCGTGAGCAAAGCAACCGTCTGATCTTCTTTCATTGAGCGTGCATCAACCTTTGCAACAAAGCTTGTGTTGTGCTCCCGCCGAACGTTTTTTTTTTCTAAAACAAAGCATGTGTTTCAGAAACAAGATTTCTGTTATAGGAAAAAAACCTTTGCTCTTGCCCCGTTGCAACAAACGTAGCGTTGTGCCCTCGTCCCCTTGGCAACAAGAGGTCTGTTGCACAAACAAAAAAATCCCCCTCACACCATTGTCATCAAATGTCTGACGGGCATTTTAACCTTTTCAGTATAGATTATGTTGTAGAATTTTCTGCAACAAAGAGCATGTTGCAGAAACGTCTATAGATTTTTTTGCAACATAGTTTGTTATATGATATTTTCCGCAACAAAGATCGTGTTGCGGAAACATCTATAGAATTTTATTTACAACAGAATTTGTTATAGAAATATTTTCTGCAACAAAGATCATAGGTGATGCTGCGGAAATATCTGCAACACAAATACTATTGTAAAAATATTTGTAACAGAAGTTGTGTTGCAGAAAACATTTGTAACATATGTCATGTTGCAGAAAATAATTTTGGGCTTCGCTTTGTTGCAAAACTAGATGCGTCGTAAACAATTGCAACACCACATTTGTTTCTGAAACATAGCCTCTATTTCAAAAGCGTATTCGATAAAGGACGACATGCAAGCCTTCATTTGGATGTTTGTCATGCAGCGAAGGTGGCGAACGCGGCCACTACGATCCGCCGGATGACGGCAAGCTTTTCCCTTTGTATAAGGGTAGTGGAAAAAGATTGTCGGCGTGGACCTTTCAAGCTTTTCTTTTGCGGGGATGGACCTTTCAAGCTGTACTCTCATATAATAATAAGACATATGACCAGGCCTTGTACACAATTTAAATCCCTAGATTCCCTTTTGTGAATATTGGAACTTGTAAAGCAATTATTTTTCTTATGTCGTCATAGAACTTTCAGGCTTGTAACATAAAAGGAGATATATGGCCAGGCGTTGTCCACTATTTTAATCTGTGTAGGTTCCCCTTAAATTTTAGAACCACGATTTGGCATCGTTAGGTTGAAACAACGTATTAAACGTTCCCATGAAGTTTATGTTTACCTTTTTTGTTAGGTTTGTGTGCCCATCACGACATCATACCAACGGCGAACGAAGCATTATACAAAATAAACATTTCATGATTCTTTGATCTTGTGTGGATGCCGCATTCTATCTTTATATAGTCGTTCTTCTGGCTTCTATGTCCATGTGTTTGGTGTTCTTTCTGGTTTGGCAGCTTACCTTGCGATGGTCGCAACCAAAGATTTTATGTTCCCACTCCTTGAGGTGGGAGGCACATGAGCTTCTTTGAAAGCCTGGGAAGAGGTGTATTTGACAAATTTAGGTTCTCACTCTTTGGCGTCGACCAAGTAAAACCTAATGATGGCAATTTTACCTATGGGCATGGGCACCCCACTCGCATGGGTATGGTATGGGCACATATTTATGCCCATAGTCAGTACCCAAACTCTACCCGACTAGTCATCGGTAGGGCAAGGGTACGATTTTGTGCCCATGGGTATGCCCAGACCCTGCCCGGTTATCTTTGGGTATACCTGCCCACGGGAAATCCGACCCGACCCGGCTCAAAATAGCCCGACCCGGCACGGTCTGGTCTTACCCACGGGCCGAGCTTGGGCCTAGGTTTTGAGCCCGAATGACATGGCAGGCCGGGTTTGGGCTTGACATATGTGCGTCTTAGGGAAGAGGCCCGGCCTGAGGCCCGAGGCCCGGCGGGCTTTTCCACTAACAGGCCAGGCTTGGGCTTGAAATCTAGGCCCAAAGGCCAGGTTCGGGCCTAGGTTTTCTGATGCGAGCTTTTTCAGGCCCGGCACGGCCCGAGTTACGGCCAGGTATATCTTTGGGCCTTATGTGTAGTAAACACTAAGGTACCTAATGTTTCTATATATTAGGTTGCATTTCCCACCCACATCCTCCTCCCAATAATCAATTCTCCAACCATGGAAATCTCTCAGTGGCTGGTGCCTCCATCAAACATTGGACTAGCATTTACAACACCATCTTTCGATGTTGTGTTGATCTTCCCAATGCGTACCAATCGGGCACATATACCCATAGGGCATGGACATGGATATTTACCCGATGGGTAGGTACGGGCAGATTTTACGCCATCAGAAACATGAGTATGAGTATGGGATTATTTTACATGCACCATACCCTTCCCATTGACATCCTTAGTAAAACATATGAGTCAGGTTAACAAAAAGTGTACATGTCTGGTCTTCTGTATTATTGTCATTGGAGACATGGAGGGGCATCAAAATGTGAATTAAGATATGTTGCTTCAAAAGGAACTTGATGAAGCCTGCAATTTTCCTTGGCTTTATTTTTGGACGCGTCAATATCTCATATGACTAAGAATTATCTATTTTTGGTCGATTTTGCAGGTTTGTTCATACCGATCAAGAAAAATATTCACCAGTCATAACATTATATTTATCTAGTAAAACTAGAATGGATATTTTCCGACCAAACATCACACCGAAGGGCCTCAGATGGCATTCGTTCTAAAATTCAGATAGTTCCCGGATTCGGGCATGGATAGAGATAGTTCTCTTTGTGTTAGACTACGGGTTTGGTTTTGACATTATACCATCATGTTCAGAATTATATTGAGTTCAATCGGAGATTTTCCAGATAATACCACAGAGAGTTCGAGGATAGACTACACAGCCATTTTTTCAACTCATAAAACCATGCACTGGCTAAAGACACACATGCAGACTTGAGGGGCATTAGGCAAGTCATAGTGGGGAGTAACTTAGACTAGTAACATGTATATGTTACTAGTCTATTTTAGTATTTCACAGTGGGTAGTGTCATAGCTATGATAACCTAGAGAGCTTCATTTATTACTTTGTAGAGTCTCTTTACATTAGGAACCACTATTAGAGATGCATTGGACATGAATTTGTTGAATGAAAGCCTGCCAAATGACAATGCTATTATACGGTTGCTAACTGTTGGTTAGGTCCTTCCTATAACTTGCAAATCTAATAGCTAAAATAATTTGGATGATGTGGATTAAAGTTATTCTTTGAATTGAACAATACATTGTGTTTTTATAATATACTAGCACATATGTCCGTGCGTTGCAACGAAAGAGATATTTTTTTCCCGAGAAGCAGCTAGAAAGATAATTGATTTGTCCACCAAAAATTGTCTCCGCAGCGGTGCGTGATAGAGCGAGGAGTTGCGGTCTTCTCGCGGGTCATGTCTAACCCGCGAGATCTTGATAGTGGTGGGGTTGGTCGGCGTGGCAGAGGCCATCCAACTAGTACCTTTTTTTCCTCCCGCTCCACCTTCGTATTGGGGTTGTGCCTTCCTCATCATTTGGTTGTTGGGCAGCAACCTTTAGGACACAGTCGCTTCGACCACTCACTCCTACAATGGCATAACCAGAGTGATTACTAATTAATTGCATCGCATAAATCCGGTTTCATTAGCATAATCGTCGCATAACTAGGCATGACTGTCCCTTCTTTATCAGGGTTTATTCTCTTTGATTATTTTAGCACTCACGTGCCCATAGTTTTTTTAATTGGAGCAAAACCAACATTTTCTCTTTTATTGGCATGTGACCGCATGTTTTTTCAATTATAGCCAACCGCCATATTCTCGTTGGCACATGGAAGCTACCACCAGCAATAATTTAGGGAGTTCATCGTTCTGCTCATGATTCTTGAGACAACTTCCTTATTATCAGACAACCTCCTTTTTTCAAGCAACCTAGAGACATATCAAAACATGTGTAATTTAGTATAAAGCTCCAAGGTGGGACTATTCCTATCATAATTTCAAGCTGGATGAGTTGGTTTTGTCCATCGGCACAACAGGGAAGGACCATAGTTCAGTCCCCTCCCGACCTAAATTATTTGCTGCTCATCTATCTGACAGAAAGGTAAATGCGTGGTAGGCCCAGTTCGGCGCACCTGGGGACAAATGTAAAAAATTCGGGAACTAAGTGCGGAACGGACGGAACAAAATCAATACATATAATTTTGCTTTTCTTGAGCCAGTTGCATGAGAGCTACTATATGGTGCTATTTTCGTGAAATAGCGCATGGGACACACGACAGTTCGTGTCTGGGCAACCCACTGGTTGACACCGAAACGACCTGTGTTTGTAAGGTGCGGGTAAAACTAAAAAAAACAGCGCGTTGAACGATCAAACTGATGACATCAAAGTCCCGACTAGGTGCTGCTAGCCACTAGAACAAGCGTGTACTGCTAACCAATGAACAATGAGAATATTTAAGAACACATTGCAGTGTCAGAATTGTTTTTTTCTAAAATATGAATTGTCAAATACTCTTGGAAACGTGATTTTTTTAAAATTCTGATTATTTGAATATTCCATACATTTCTCGAAGAACAATGGAAAATATTGAAACAGGGTCATTTTCTGAAGTTCACAAGCATGTTTTGAGAACATGAACCTTATATAAAAACACGAGCATTTTTTAAATTTGTGAAGAATTTTTGAAACTGGGAACATGTTTTGAACATTCAGAACAACTATATCAAATGAGTTTTCTGAAACACGGACATTATTTTGAATTTATGAACATTTTCTCGCATTTGGAACATTTTTTAAATTGCAATTTTTAAATCTAGAATTTTTTGGAAAACACAAGTGTTTTTTTTACAAAAATGGGAACATTTTTTGAATTTTGAAACGAGAAGAAAATTTAAAAGTTAAAAAACAATTAAAAGAGGTATAGAATTTTGAAAGTCTGAATATGTTTTGAAAATTTGAACAACAATTCAAATGCTGAACATTTTTTGAAAATTATGAATTTACAGAAACAAGAAAAAGAAAAATAAATTTGGAAGGGAAAAAAGAAAAAAGAAACAGGAAAGAAAAAGATTTTTTTTAACATTTGGATGATGCAGCTTTATGTTGTGCTTCGAATTGAACCACACATTGGGTTTTTAGAATACACTTGTAAATTTACGTGCATTGCACGTTAGAACTTGGATAACCAGCAAAGATTAGCATACTGTTATGGTATATATTATAATAGGTAAGTGAACATTTTGAAGCAGATGCATAAAGTATAAGATACAAAACTTGGGTAACATAAACCAGCCTTGTTGTGTCCAAGTGGTATCTTTTTATGTATCTCATATTGCAGTTTTTAATAGAAAATAACAAGAATAGCTAGTGTTGCATTTGGAAAGATAAATGTGACTATGAAGGTACCTTTGTGGCCTTGAACACAAAGAAATAACTACCCATTGAAAATAAATGATAGTTTTGTTAGAAAAAGACGTGGGGAGAGTCTACATATAGAAGAGTCTAGAAAAAAATTAGAAAAGTTTTTTGAGTTTTATGCAAAATATTCGTAGAGTTTAAGCCCTACTAAACTCTTCTAGATAGTACATGTGGCGGAAAATTGTGTAGTAAAGAGAAGATCCAATGGCTAGCAACATCCGGATTTGCCACCTGTCCACCATCGCATCGGCTTCGTCCAACGGCTGATATTCAAGTAATTCATAGAGTACATAGTAGTACAGATATAGTAGGTGTGATTAATTGGTTTGCTACGAAAAGGAACTCCAAGGAAGCGCTTCTATGCAGTCTTTCATGCTATGGCGGAAATAGAAGCTGGTTGGCTTGTCATTGAAAATGTTGAATCCTGGAGGAGTGCAACCAAACAAACGAAGGTGGAGTTTGCTTATAGTTAAGTTCAGTTACATTTGGTGTCCCTTCTATAATTCTATTAATGGAATCTTGGCAGCCCTCATGTTAACTTTTAAAAAAGGTTAACCTTAGTGTGGGATGTGGGATTCCCTTCCTGTGGTTTAGCTGTTGGTGTTTTCTCTTTTTTGTGTTTTCTCGCGACCTGCTCCTTTTATGTTTTTTGTTATTTTACGCAATCTATCTGGTGTTGCAGAGGGTGGAGGCCCTTGTAAAGCTCTCAAAATAAGTTGGGCCTTGGGGTCTTTCCTCCAAAATACACCTAATATTATTTTATTTTATTTTGTCAGTCATGCATATACACTACTAAGAAATTATATATGCTCCTATCAAGTACACAATCGAGTAAACATGCACGATTTTTCAAGGCGTCATCGTCATCATCACCTATGTTGTGCCTTGATGAGTTTGGGAAAAAAAAGGAAAGGGGGGAGCAACGCCCAAGCCACAGAGACGAGCGAGCCGGTGACTGTCCTAGGTGCGCCAATTTAGTTAGTTATGTTCTCTGGTTTTCCCAATTTCTGGAACCTTTTAGAAGTTTTGGGTACAGTTTTTTTTCATTACTGCTTTTTGCAGGATTTCTTTTACTTTCCGAAAAAAATCCAAATTTTAGAAAATATTCATGTTTAATTTTTCAAAATCTCTATTTTTTCCGAAATTTCAATAAATGTTCTCTCATTTGAAAAAAAAATCTCGTATTTATAAAATATGCTAACATTTCACAAAAAGGGTTCTCAAGTTTTAAAATGTTCATTTTTTAAGAGTAAATAATTTTTGAGTTATTCTAGAAAATCAAAATAGAAACCCCAGAAAAACAGAGGAAAAAAAACAGAGCTAGAGCTCGCTCGCAACTATGTGTTGCTTCAATTGACCGGCCTACCCAAGCGAAACTTGTGCTGATTGGCGGAGTGTCAAATAGGGCCTTCCCTAAGAAACATCATCATATATTCCACACGACATTTTCTCAAATAATAATAATTCCCCGCAACAAAAATTATGAATGCTATAAAAATATTAAAATTCAACATGTTCTGAATAAATAGCTAATATTATTATATGATTAATTTCGGAAAGTATAACAGAAATTTTACACCGAAAAGGGTCAGCCTCCGTGATTAATTTTAACCCCCTTTTTTTTATCTTTTCGCAAAAAACATCTTCTCGCATCCATTCCTCTCCACTTCCTACAAGGCTGCAATCATAAATCAAAAACCTAATCCGGTGTGAAATCTCAGATATTAGTTACTCGCTTGATGCAAGAACAATTCATAGATGACCAATGTTAATTTTTCAATGTCTTGCATAACTGGTTTCCTTTGAGCGGCATGTCCTTCTAAAGTTTAGAAACAACGTCACATTTTCTCAGTTTTGCATTCCAAACCATATTGTTCGAATATATATGCTTACAGAATAACATACATGTTTCCCGAATTCGGGACCGACAACGAGTATATATATACATGTTGTTCTGTCTTCAAATGCACATGTTCTAGAATAATAATATACATGCAAACATTTGGTCTCCATCTCGGTTGGCTGCAGTGTTCTTCTCCCTTCCTTCACCAGAACTTCATGTCATGCGTACAACATTGATCGCTGAGGAATGTACTGATCGATTCGTCGCATTGTTTGGCCAACTAACTGGATGCAGAGCTCCAAGGCAGATGTCGCCACACCGCCATGTTTCATTCTATCTAGCCTAACCTGACCATCTTCATCTTGCTTTGTTGTTTCTTCTAGGTCTGGTTATTTCTCAGTGAATACGGTAAGAGCAGCGATCTCCCATACGCGACAGGGAGCGCAAGCACCTTTTTCGCCTTCCCAACATAGGCCCTCTTGGTGAAGTTGTTGTAGTCATTCGCTTCGATCTCGTCGAGGATCTGCCGGTACAGCAACAGAGAGGCCCAAACCTGCAATTGCAATGCAATGCAAAACCATATTATCTTCCATTTGAGCCCCTAATTTTTTTTTCAATGATTATTATATCAAGGGTGGGGGGAGGCGACCCCCCACGAACTACACGTAGCATCATTTTTGCTACTGATAATTAACAATGATGAGAGATCAATATGTAGTTTTGTTTCACATTCAAGTCGTGGCTTTAGGGCACTTACCGGCCACCGGCTCTCCTTCCTAAGCTCAGTCACCCCTCGCTCCGCCTCCTCGAAGAACATCCTCGCCCTCTTGATCTGCCTCTTCATGAATTTTCTCCACTTGTCGGTGACGACTCCTTTGAAGATGTCTTCATCGGAGAGCCCTGCCTCCGCAAGCTCGTCTTGCGGCAAATATATCCTTCCTCTTCTTGCACTGGGAAATTATTCGAAACACCAGAAAATTCAGGATAGTGCTATCTCAAAATGTCCATATCATGATTTTACAAGGGAAAACCATTGCATTGTATTGGTAGTGAGTGAGTGGCTTACTCTTCTCCGACATCCCTGAGTATGTTGGTGAGCTGGTTCGCGAGCCCGAGAGCCAGAGCGGCGCCATAGACGCTCTCAGCTGTCGCCTTGGAGTCGGGCGCAATGCCCATCACCGGGACGCTCATCAACCCCACGGTGCCGGCAACATAGTAGCAGTACATGTACAGCTCGTCAAAGTTCTTGTACCTCGCCTTCTTGAGGTCCGTCCGCATCCCGTCGATCATGTCCTTGAAGGGCTGCCATATGTAAAAGTAATTGGTCATTTAGAAAATCAATAATATAGTTCATAAGTAGTTGTGCTAAGAACGACCAAGACCTTTCTTTTTTACAATGCAAGGCAGGATCACTGCCGATTTCACTAAGAGAAAAAGAAAAGAAATACAGAGTAACGCGGTTTATATGGGAAATTAGGCTGAAAACCACAAAACCCAGTAAAAAAGAGTGACCAAATACATTTTCATGATGTATAATTCAGGTCTGGAGTTACTTGGACTCTCCCTGATTTCATTTCTCCTTCTACATCATTCCAAGTTCCTGTTTGTTCTTGGTATGTTCGGGAATAATACTTACTGAAAAGTTCTCCCTATAATTTCCCCACTTTGATTAAACATATCTTTGACCAGATGATTCCCACTATAGCGTCTAGTCAACAGGATAAGTCCCCACTACAATGTGTGAAAAGTTCATACGGCTCAACAACAGCATCAGAGACTAACAAAAGGCCGACAAACGAAACAATTTTGACCAATCATCGACTTTCCGGTCATCTTGCACTGAGATTGTGAGGTCTAGGGGCAATTTGATGCTGACAGGGAATATCCACCACCACTCTGTTCTACCAGAATCATACAATGTGGACTGAACAATTATGCACCGGCTAAGCTGATACCTGAATATCTATGGGGAACTTGGTGATGGTGTCAGAGAGCGCGGCGTCGAGCATGTCGTAGGGGCGCCCGGCGAAGAGGTCCTCCAGCCTCCTCTCCCACCGGTCCAGCGCCTGCGGCGTGATGTGCGACGCGTTGGGACCGTCCACCAGCTCGTCTGTCCTCCTGCACCATACTGAACAATGATGCTATACATCAGATTCTGAAAGTGATTGATGCCTAGAGTATATCTCATTTAGAACTGACGGTACTCTCAGATTCATGTCCTTAGGCAATTTGAGGAATATGTTCTTGCAACCTTTTCTCGTGTACTTTGATCCTATTGAAGCCATTTAGCCAAAAAAAAGCCTAATTTGATGCTTCCACACATAATGGCATATAAAAAGTGGTATACGAGCCCTTTATTCTTCACTGACTATACTACGTATATAGGAGTATCTGTAAACACATAGCATGCAAGTTCAGCAATGTTTCTATTTGCCATTATTCGCATCCAGAACTAGTTCACACCATTAACTTTAAAGTGGCCAATTTTCTTGGGGAGTGTTGAACATTCTTGCAAGTTGCTGTTAAATACAATATGTAGCAATTTAACTGATGCAAAATGTGGGCATGCCCTTTCTGACGGTCTGAAGTGAGAATGAAACTAGCTGAATTTTCAGTCACATTACTGACACTAACTAACACTGTGTGACACATACTGATACCACAACAGGGGAGCAACAATGGAGGGTCCAAACCAGGCATGGTGAATTTTCAGATTACCGTAGATGGCCCATATGGCGCGCCGCCGCTCCTCGGTCATCAGCAAGGTCCCTGCCATGCACGACCAGACATGAACGAGTGAGCTCCATGATCACCGGAACACCGGCTTGGCACGCAGCCTGCCACCATGGCTCAAGAAAAACAGAGTATCCACGAAGGAGTGGCGTACCGAGGTAGAAGGTCTTGGCGTACTCCTCGCAGATCTCGCCGCAGCGGGCGTAGGCCTCCCCGAGCCCGCCGCGCGGCGCGTCCAGCTCCCTGGCGACGGCGGGCGGCGCCTGCTGCTGCTGCTGCGAGGGGCGCAGCTGGCGCTTGAGCAATGCCGCCTGCTTCACCACCACGTCGTACACCTTCTGCTCCGACGAGACGACGGCGACGGCGGCGTCGCCTCCGGGGCTGACGGTGAGGCTGGAGTACACCGGCGACGCCGCGCTCCGGCCGCCCGCCTCCCCCGGCTCGCCGACGCCGAGGCAGCCGTACTTGAGCGAGCAGAGCACCCAGCGCGGCCTCTGCTGTTTCTTCTTGGGTAGCAGTCGGGAGCACTGGAAGCCGTCCCGCGTGGCGCCATCACCGGCGGCGAGGCCGGGGGACGAGGCTGCCCCGAGCAGCAGCGTGACGGTGGTGGCCATATGCTGCATGCGCGCAACGCCAACCCCAAACCGCCGGAGCTCGTCTCCGCCGCGCCGAGCAGGAAACGGAGCTCTGCTCTCCCCTGCAAGGGAGAGAATTGAGGCACGCACCGTGTGACGGGCGGATGGATGGATTCACCACTCTCGTGTGAGCCGGGGGGAAAGGCGTTCTTGGACACGCACACGCTTTGTCTGGGCCGGAGTGGTGGCCGCACTACCGACCACTAGTCTGCCGGGCACCCCTGCATATACTACACAAGTATGCACACAGTGAGTGAGATATAATGGCGACAATTCTCTTGTGCTTGGGCAAAAGGCCTTATGCACGAGGAACGGCTTAGGCCACTCACCTCTTATCAGCACGCCCGCTGCAAGCTCGATCCCTCTACAAGCTCACGGCATATGCCGCCTTAACCTGCGCCAAATCGCCGTCAAACAAGCAGCCGATACACACGTACGGCCAGATCCCGCTGAGAGTGAGCGCGCGTATGTGAATATGCTGCTGCCAAGGTTCCATGCGAGGACAAAGTCCAGTGTCTCCCTCTCTCTGCGTCCAGTGTCCTCTTGCTTCCTCTGCCTTTGAGAGAGAGAGAGAGAGAGAAGGGGGGAGGGAGAGGGGAGACGTGGAGGAGACAATGGCCGGCCGGTGAGATGAGGGGATAGGGTTATCACATGGGCGCGCTGCGGGTGCGTGCCTTGGCGGCCGCTCAGTGGTGACACCTGGAAAGGGATGGATGGACGAATCCGGCCAGGGCGCTCCTACGTGGCGCCTCGCGCCCGGTGACATGGCGTCATGCATTCCTGGCGCCGGTGGTTAAACATGTGTGGGTGGTAGCATCCAAAAAAAATCACGTTTGCATTACCATACCTTGTTCTAGTGACAGAACCATCTTGCTTGCATTTGCATGGACTTGGCATACATTTTACTACTACTACCTTCTTAAACAAAAATCTTTTTCTTTGATGCGATGCAAGCAAAAGCTCCTCATCTGTAGGAGTAGTACGTACCATCACCAGTTAACAATGTCGAGTTGACCAAGATAAGATTTCTCTTCAACATTGATGCATGCGTGCATGCGTGCATGGGTTAGTTCCAAGGAAAATAAAATAGCCACGCGTGGACACACGAGGAGAATGGGTGTGACTCATATGTGGCTCAAAGTTTGGTGTATGCAAGCGTACGTGTCGCATCTGCCCTGCCTTTGTGGGTGTGAGCTGCACTAGCAGCACTAGTGGCTGTTGCTTGCAATATTTGTGTGGTGGAGGGCGTCAAGTAAACGAACCAATCGTGAAATGAACCGATGGAATACGTGTAGGACTCTGCAGAAAGTCTGGATCTGACTCGTGTGAAGCAGCCTAGCTAGCTCCCAAACCGTCGGAGCACAGTGCATGCCATTATGCATTGCATGTGCTCTCCGGCCCTGTTTCTGCTTTGACCAAAACAGGGCGAACCGTACTATTAGTAGTACCATACATCATGCGTGGGAAGACTATTCCAAGGCTAAACTTTCGTCGCTGAAATTGTAGAGATTACCTAAGCCAATAATAGTAGAACGAAACCATTCGGTGAGATAGGGCATCTCCAACACCGACCCTCAAACCACCCGCAACTGTCTGAACTGCAAGGTCCGGACATATTTTGACATTCAATACGGTCTTAAATCGCCCTCCGCACACACTTTTTCCGCAAACCAGAGACAAACTACAAACTGGGAGAAGGGCTTTCTAGGCGTCCAGACCGCTGCCACGCTCTTGTCTGACTAATCTGGCCTATCAAAAACCCCTCGGGTGCCCACTCGCTTTCCCGCCAGAAGCCAGCTGCCGGCATTCATGCTGCTCTAGAACGATTGCTACGCATTGACGGCGGACCAGAACGCAGGTGGCCACTCTCTCTAGCGCCTGTGTCGCGTCCCCCATGTCTGCGCCTATTTAGTGTCGGACATATGTTTACTGGATGGGACGGGACGGATATATACCACGCTCGTTCAGTGCCTATCATCCATCTTCCATCACTAAACAGGCTCGGGGCTGAGTAACCAACTCTGGCGCCTGCGCATTCGGGACGCTTGGCCTCACCGCATCCACCATTTAAAGGCGGCCATAGCCGGCGAAGAACACATCACAAACCCATCAGATCCATATCTTCCTAATGTGCACCACAGCCATCTCCTCCGAGGTCTCCGACGAAGACCCCACGATGGAGACGTGCTCCGATGACGAATCAGCGCCTTAGCCTGCGGCGGTGCATGTGCACTTCAACACTGCCATGGCGAAGGAGTAGCCTGCGCCTGTGCCTCTGTCAGTCTTCCGGCAGGTGCAGGAGCAATAGTGGTACAACATGTTTCTCCTCAAGCAGCACCGATTGGCGGAGGGCCAAATCTACGACTGGCTATGCAGGCGATCACAAACGAGAACGCCGCAAGCTGTGCATCCTACGCCTGTGGATTACGAGAGTGCTGGTGGGATGACGAGAGTTCCGAACCCTCCATTTCCATCGTGGACCTCACGGTCACCGGCGACGGATATGTCGCGGTCTCCGCCGAGGATAAGTAGGGCATGGGAAGCGGCAAGGCCTTGTGTCCCAAGTGGGCCGGTCCGACTCCCATGTTCTACTCTTCCTCGTCGGAGATCACACCTTCACTTCACGGGTCTTGTCGCTGCCGCTCAGGGAGACGACGGATGGAGAACACGGTCACTGGAAGGAACAACAAGGACTTGGATGACGGACGCCGTCGTAGTCTAAGTTTAGGTCTAGTTCCTTTTTTTAATGAAAATTGTCTAAATGCAATGAATGTGCTTCGGTTTGTATGAATTTCGTAAAGTTGGTTGAAATCCGGCTTGAAACGTATGCGGATAGCATTGGACGGCCTGCTCATGCATCCGTGTCCGCGTATTGAGCCCCTATCCGTGGACGGATATG
The DNA here is from genome assembly GCF_003073215.2 of Triticum urartu. Classification (NCBI taxonomy): domain Eukaryota; kingdom Viridiplantae; phylum Streptophyta; class Magnoliopsida; order Poales; family Poaceae; genus Triticum; species Triticum urartu. The sequence continues at coordinate 679,128,168 of NC_053024.1, forward strand.
TATCTAATTTACGGGTTAGCATTGAAGATGTTCTTATACTAAATGCAATTAATTGCACATAGGGTTGCCATATTTGCTACTGTCGCATTTAATTTATGATCGATCACGCGTTTGCCATTCACCAGGAGTGTGAGCGGTTTGTTTGGCCAAGGGTGCGCATGTGGCGGTGCGGGCGACATCAACCTACCTACCGAGCAAGAAATGCTTAGACTATCCATACACTAGTAGAAAAAGGGCTTTTAGTCCTGGTTCTGAAACCGGGACTAAAGGGTTGGTACTAAAGCTGGAACCGGGACTAAAGGCCTTTCACGTGGCTGCTGCCTGGAGGTCCATCTTTAGTCCCGGTTGGCATCACACCCTTTAGTCCCGATTCGTGTCTCAAATCGGGACTAAAGGTCTAATCTTTAGTCCCGGTTTGAGACACAAACCGGGACTAAATGGCATCGCACCCTTTAGTCTCGGTTCGTATCTCAAACCGGGACTAAAGGGCTCAGGTGAACCGGGACTAATGCCTTAGCCGCACGAACCGGGACCAATGCTCACATTAGTCCCGGTTCATGAATATTGCCCCGTGACCAAAGCCCTGTTTTCTACTAATGATAGCGGGAGTAACATAAATTATAACATCACACATATCTAGACAAAATAGATTATGTAAGATGTAATTAATGAGAAAAAAGAGACATATGATATAAACATAGTATGGGTAACATCACACATACCAAGACAAGATGAGCATATAATTAGTCACCATTATAATTTAATCATGTACCATTGCCAAAGATTTATTTATTTCCGCAATTCATTCATGCATGGGTGGGTACCTTCCAGAAAATGTGACTCATATGGATCCTAAAAAAAACAAAATGTGGCTGAAAGTTTGGCCAGGGCCAGCAAAGGCAGCGCACGAAATGCTACGTGTCTCCTCTGATGCTTGCCTTTGTGGGTGTGAGCTGCAAGCAAATATTATTTGTGTGGTGGAGCTAGGAATATTTGTGTGGGCTAGTGAACAAAACGGAATAATACAAGCAAATCCAGAAACGAACCAATCGATCGAAAACGTGTGGGACTCTTCTGGGGTCTGGGCTTGGCTTTGACTTGTGTAAGCATGCAGCAGCCGGAGTACCGGATACAGCACGTACAGTTCATATTCTTCGGACCCGTTCATGCATGCGTTCACCATAACAAGTCCGCACCATTTTTTTTGACGAAAAACAGCATTGGGACGATTTCATTCATTAAAGGAAGGATGAGACACCCCATAATGTACAGACTTTGTTTGTTCTCTGTACATTATGCACTGTACATTATTCTGTTTTCTGTACATTAGTGGTACATAGTAGATTAACCAAATGCATGGAATAGACAAACTCAATTAAGTGTAGGACTCTGAGAATGTTCAGCTTCGACTCGTGTGAGCAGGCATCGCAGCACTTTTGCATGCTGATATGGGCGGGGCGCACAGATTCTTCGGTTTTGTTTCAGCTTTGACCAGAACGGGTAGGACTGAAGAACAATATTGTTCCTTGTAATCAAATTAAAATTGTATTCATGGCGGTCTTTGGAAAATTGACCAAAAATGAAGTACTAGTAGTACGTAGAAGTAGTAGTATCATGCAACATGTAATTTTCATCGCTGGAATATTGTGGTTTTCGGGTGGAATTTAACCAAAACAACTAATGTCAATCTGTAATATACTCGGTACATTTTTTTGCGAGTCATATACTCAGTATTAGACCATGTGGGGGCGCATACTGCACCCGCCCATTTTTTGGATCTATGGAAGAGCTTAACCAAAGACCATGTGTTTCTGATTCACCAGTTCAGCCAAAAACTGTAACCAATTAACCACACATCAACATGGAAAAAATTGCCTTGCAGCCAGAAGAATTTCACGGGCTCTGTACCATAGTGTTACCACCTGCATTTGGTTTGGTGGTTAGCCATGATTCTGCATCTGCTTTGCATCATTTTGTTTAGAGTTAAGCAATGAAATATTTTAGGTTGCAATTCAAGATCTTTGTCATCTAACTTGCTTTGTAAAAAATGTCAAAAGCAATTTCTGCACACAGAAATTCCATGTGATGATCCTACTGAATAAATGAAATGAAATTAATAAGGTCAGAAGTCAAACCTGCAGGTTCTCATGAAGATGGCGAAAAGGAGATCCATGACAAGATTTTGATTCTGACAATCCGAGTAAACCAAATATCCTACATGTTTATTTACAAAGCGTTATATATTAGATCACAACGACAAAAAAATGACAAGCAAAAAATTAGATGGAGAACTAGACGTAGAGGAATGTGAATAGTACGGTGCTAATCTGGATATTAGTATATTTTCTGCAAAAAAACCTGGATATTAGTATATGCCTTAATTTTCCTGGATTGCAGTCTCCAAAACAATAACATGACCTCTCTTTACTGTTACCTTGCGAATTTTCTAGATAGCATAGTCATCAGCAAAATATATATTTTGCATTTGATAAGTGAAAGATAAACATGACCTTTTAGTTCCTGATGTGGTGTGTCAAAGCAATCCAGATCATCACTGGACTTGTGCTCCTACAGCGCCAAGTAGCGCAGGTGCTTTGGATTCACTCGATGATGGATGAGGCAAACAGGGAAGAGAAACGGAAAAGCCAAACAAAGGAGGAAAGTGGAGAGGCAGCTCAAGAGAGAAAAACCCGGATCAACTGATCGAAAAAAAACTCTCTAGGGCAGCCGATCAACACGATCGACGGACGAACCCTAGGTACGGGTTGCGCAACCCCCCCCCCCCCCCCCCCCCCCAGTGGAGATAATGGAGATTGACCTCCCCGGGGGCTGTGAGATGCGGAAGCGGCGGCGGATGCTAGGGATTAGGATCGAGGTAAGGCGATACCATGTAAGAGGATTAGAGGGGCAAGATGATTGTCGTAATGTAGTGCATGTTGTATTGAGCCTCTTGGTAGGTTTGTATAGATCACATGGCTTAAAGGGCAAGAAGTATCTCCTAGAGATAAGGTAGGAGATGGGTTACAAATCCTATTCTACCAAATTCAAAGATATGCCTATATATATACTCTAATAGTTTTGTAAAAATGGTAGACGTATGGATTGTGTTTACAGGAAGTTACAGACCAACCCTTCTCCCCTCACTAATCCCCCCCCCCCCCCGCGCCGATTTTCAGGGTACCTCATCTAATCACCAATTAAAACAACCCACCTCAACCTTGCCTATAAAAGTCACGTAAAACATCCGTAGTTGTAGCTTCGTCCCAAGGATCCATGGTGACATCTGCATGCATTGAGCCAACAGATTGAACAATTTAGGGTGTGAAACCGTTGTGGAAGGTCATAGTTGTTTAGGAATATGATTAAGTGTATCTAGGGGTGGCATGTTTGCCATGATGCTCTTTCCTCGTACACTCCTTCTGCATTAAATTTATGATGGATTTGAGGAATGGACAGGCCATCTTCTTGGCAGCTCCATCATGCACTTGTCATTGATCCCCTGGAAGTGTAAATGTGAGAGGTTCCTATGGACAGGGAGATGGGAGAGGCATCAATCGTCAATCGACCAACCGAAGAATTATGGCATGCTCATGCACTAGTAGAAAAGGGGGCAACGGTCCAGGCCGGGTCAGCCCATTAGTCCCGCTTCAATCTAAAACCGGGACCAATGGGGGCATTGGACCCGGTTCGTGAGCCCAGGGGCCCGGCCGGGCCACGTGGGCCATTGGTCCCGGTTCGTCTGGACCTTTTGGTCCCGGTTGGTGGGACGAACCGGGACCAATGGGCCTGGCTCCTGGCCCACCACCGTTGGTCCCGGTTCGTGGAATGAACCGGGACCACAGGCTCCCCTTTAGTCCCGGTTTGTGCCACGAACCGGGACTAAAGGGTTCGCCCTCGTTGCACCTAGAGTTTAGTCCACCTCGCCAAACGAAGGGCGCCCACACCTGCTTATAAGCCCGTCCCTCTCTGCGTTGTTGAGCTCCTCTCAAAGTGAAAATAGATGCACCTATAGAGGAAAATTGGACCTAAATTCATAAATAGAAATGAATTATGAATTTATGTTTAATTTTCTCTATAAGTGCATCTATGTTCACTAACAGAGAAGTTTTTATTTTTTTGTGACCTAAAAGAAAAAAGAAATCACTAAAAAAACTATAAGTATTTATTTCTAAGTAGAAATGGAAAAATAAATAGCAAAAAAGAAAAAAAATGCCTATAATATTTGTAAAGTTATTCATAAACTAGTGATTCACACAAATTAAAAATTCAAATTTAAACAATTCAAATTTAAAACTAATGCACTAACAGAAATTTATAATTTTTGTGACCTAAAATAAAAAAGAAATCACTACAAAACAAAAAAAATGCCACCTACTATTAAATAGCAGGAAAAAGATTGACTCAAAAATCAATTTTAACTATTCTACAAAGTGTTTTCACACAAATTTAGTAAACTAGTGATTCATAAACTAGTGATTCACACAAATTTCAAAGAATTCAAATTTTAACTATTCTAATTTGAAAACTAATGGCACTAGTAAAGTTAATCACAAACTTGAGATTCACAAAATTTCAAACAATTCAATTTTAACTATTCTAATTTGAAAACTAATGGCACTAGTAAAGTTAATCACAAACTTGAGATTCACACAAATTTCAAACAATTCAAATTTTAACTATTCTAATTTGAAAACTAGTGGCACTAGTAAAGTTAATCACAAACTTGAGATTCACACAAATTTCAAAGAATTCAAATTTTAACTATTCTAATTTGAAAACTAATGGCACTAACAAAGTTAATCACAAACTTGAGATTCACACAAATTCAAATTTTTAACTATTCTAATTTGAAAACTAAGGCACTAGTAAAGTTAATCACAAACTTGAGATTCACAAAATTTCAAAGAATTCAAATTTTAACTATTCTAATTTGAAAACTAATGGCACTAGTAAAGTTAATCACAAACTTGAGATTCACACAAATTTCAAACAATTCAAATTTTAACTATTCTAATTTGAAAACTAGTGGCACTAGCAAAGTTAATCACAAACTTGAGATTCACACAAATTTCAAACAATTCAAATTTTAACTATTCTAATTTGAAAACTAATGGCACTAGTAAAGTTAATCACAAACTTGAGATTCACACAAATTTCAAACAATTCAAATTTTAACTATTCTAATTTCAAAACTAGTGGCACTAGCAAAGTTAATCACAAACTTGAGATTCACACAAATTTCAAAGAATTCAAATTTTAACTATTCAAATTTGAAAACTAATGACACTAGTAAAGTTAATCACAAACTTGAGATTCACACAAATTTCAAAGAATTCAAATTTTAACTATTCTAATTTGAAAACTAATGGCACTAGTAAAGTTAATCACAAACTTGAGATTCACACAAATTTCAAAGAATCACTCAACAGATACAAACCAATCAAATTTTAACTATTCTAATTTGAAAACTAATGGCACTAGTAAAGTTAATCACAAACTTGAGATTCACACAAATTTCAAAGAATTCAAATTTTAACTATTATAATTTGAAAACTAGTGGCACTAGCAAAGTTAATCACAAACTTGAGATTCACACAAATTTCAAACAATTCAAATTTTAACTATTCTAATTTGAAAACTAATGGCACTAGTAAAGTTAATCACAAACTTGAGATTCACACAAATTTCAAAGAATTCAAATTTTAACTATTTAATTTGAAAACTAATGGCACTAGTAAAGTTAATCACAAACTTGAGATTCACACAAATTTCAAAGAATTTAAATTTTAACTATTTAAATTTGAAAACTAATGGCACTAGTAAAGTTAATCACAAACTTGAGATTCACACAAATTTCAAAGAATTCAAATTTTAACTATTCTAATTTGAAAACTAGTGGCACTAGCAAAGTTAATCACAAACTTGAGATTCACACAAATTTCAAAGAATTCAAATTTTAACTATTCTAATTTGAAAACTAATGGCACTAGTAAAGTCAATCACAAACTTGAGATTCACACAAATTTCAAAGAATTCAAATTTTAAATATTCTAATTTGAAAACTAATGGCACTAGTAAAGTTAATCACAAACTTGAGATTCACACAAATTTCAAACAATTCAAATTTTAACTATTCTAATTTGAAAACTAGTGGCACTAGCAAAGTTAATCACAAACTTGAGATTCACACAAATTTCAAAGAATTCAAATTTTAACTATTCTAATTTGAAAACTAATGACACTAGTAAAGTTAATCACAAACTTGAGATTCACACAAATTTCAAAGAATTCAAATTTTAACTATTCTAATTTGAAAACTAATGACACTAGTAAAGTTAATCACAAACTTGAGATTCACACAAATTTCAAAGAATTCAAATTTTAACTATTCTAATTTGAAAACTAATGGCACTAACAGAAAGTTTATAATTTTTGGTATCTCTGTGCAGAAAGATTGTACATAGTAAATATAATACACAAAGTGTTTTCACACAAATAGTAAAGTTATTCATAAACTAGTGATTCACACAAATCTTAAAAAAAATCAAATTTTAACTATTCAAATTTTAACTATTCATAAACAAATTTTATGACCTAAAATAAAAAATAAAGCAAAAAACAAAATAAAATGAATAATGTAGAAAACAAAACAAAAAATCTGAAAAAAATACTTATATTAACAATATGTATTTTGTTATAAGTAGAAAAAAAATAAAATAAATAAAGCAACAAAGAATAAATTATCTAAGTATTTTCTGTTCAAAACATTATAAGCAAAAAGAAACTTTAATAGCAAAAAGAATTATCATAAATATTTCTTTTGTTACAAACTAGTTATTCACATAAATTTCAAAGAATTCAAATTTAAATAATTCAAATTGGAAAATTAATGGCACTAACAGAAAGTTTATAATTTTTATTACCTAAAACCAAAAATAATAACTGAAAAACTAGTAAGTATTTTGCTGTTAGTAAAAAAACAAAAAACTGGATTTTGTTTAAAAAAATGCCGCCTACTGGGCCACCACAGCCTGCATACGACTAGAAACCCGCTAGTTGGGCCAGGATGCAGGCCCACAGTAGGCCCAATAGGCCCACAGGCACAGAGAGTGGATTTAGGCCCGTAAGCCTGCAGTAGAGAGGAGCTCGAAGTGGTCGACTCCGCAGGGCTTATAAACAACTCCGAGCCCCTCTCGGCTAGCGAGGTGGGACTAAACATCCCAACGCACCGCGGCAGTTCCAGTACACGCCTTTGGTCCCGGTTGGTGGCACCAACCGGGATGAAAGGGAGCCTTTGGTCCCGGTTCGTGGCACCAACCGGGACTAAAGGCCGCTGCTTCTCACCCTTTGGGCTGCCGAAAAGTGGCCTTTGGTCCCGATTCGTGGCACAAACCGGGACGAAAGGGGTGCATTGGTCCCGGTTTGTGCCACGAACCGGTACCAATGGCTTTGCTATATAAGCAAAGACTTGGGAAATTTTCACATTTCCCTCGCAGTTGCCCCCGACGACGCCGAGCACGTCGACGCCGCCAGGCTGCCCCAACACCGTCCGCCGCCGCTGCCGTCGCCCCCGACCGCGCCGTCGCCGTCGTCCGTGCCTCGCCGTCGCCGTCGCCACCCCGTGCCCCCCTGCCTCCTCGCCGCCGACGCCGTGCCCCTCACCGTCGCCGTCCGCCGCCCTTGCCGTCGCCCCCGACCGCGCCATCGCCGTCGCCGCCCCGTGCCCCCTGCCTCCTCGCCGCCGACGCCGTGCCCCTCCTCGTCGATCGCCGCCCCAACTTGCGTAATTTCCTAATTTAGAATGTATAGTTAATTTAGTTGTATAGTTAGGATGTATAGTTAATTTAGTTGTACTTAATTTAGATGTATAGTTTAGATGCAAAAGTTAGAATTTTTTTTCTGTTCATACATTTTTTTGGTGATATTATTGTTGCATATGCAAAAGTTTGTGTGTTATATATGCAAATAATATGTTAATTTTTTCATAGAATTTTTATGATTTTTTTGTTGTAATTTTGTTCATAGAATTTTTATTTTGTTCATAGAATTTTTATTATTTTTTCTGTTGTAATTTTGTTCATATTGTGTAGGAATCTGAACGTTATGTATGATCAAAGTCATTTATGTATATGTTCATATTTAGAAGAAAAAGAAGGAGAGAAAAAAGGAAAATAAGAAGAGGAAGAAGGAGAAGAAGAAGAGGAGAGAAATAACAGGAGAAATAAATAAGAAGATGAAAAGAAGAAAAAAAAGAAGAGAAGAAGAAGGAATAGAGGAGAAGAAGAAGAATTCTTCTTGTTCTCCTCTATTATTCCTTCTTCTTCTTCTCCTTTTTTTTTCTTTTTTTTCTTCTCCTTTTCCTTTCTTCTTCTCCTCTTTTTTTCTTCTTCTTCCTCTTCTTATTTTTTTATCGGGTATGTCGTTGTCGACATACCCCCCCTCCCCGATAATTAACTTTTAGTAATTAGTACTACTTAGAAAGTGTTTAATGGAATTAGTTAGAACTAGGTAAACTTGTTTATTTTTAGTAAGTACTACATTATTCTATTTATAGTAAGTGCTTAGTAGTTGAACTAGTTGATTTAATAAAACTGGTTTATTTTACTATAGAAGTAGTTTATTTTTAGCAAGAAAATTAATAGAACTAGTTTATTTTTTTAGTTAAAGCAATTATTCCCGCATCGACGTGGACGATGCCTATCCCGCATCCTCGTCGTCGAGTCGGCGGCGGACGACACCTGCTTGACCAGATGGGCCATGTCCGGGACTGGGCTCCGCCGGGGTGGTACTGGGAGGCGCTACCTTCCGGGGGGGCGTAACTTGGTGAGGAGCCAGCCCTTCGTTGACCCAATCCTTGTTTGGTGGCGGTCGCTTGGGCCAGTGACGGTGCCGAGGCTTCCGGACACCGCGGAGGTGGTACGTCACCGTGTCAGCGAGGAGGACGAGCACGTCCGTCGCTACATGGTTGCGTTGGAGGGCAGGTTCGAGAATACCTAGCAGGTTCTTCAGGGATCTCACTGGAGCTATGATCCTGTGATGGTTCCTTCCCTTTGGGTGTCCACCGCCCGTGTCGATACCCGTCGGGCGCTACGGTTCTAGCTGTACTGCCGATATGTATGATATATAGTATTCGACGTGTATTAGTGATAATATTCGATGTACGGACACATGGAGATGATGTAGTTTTTCTTATAATTGAAGGCATCCTAATTTGAATACTACTTTATTTTGCGATTTGATTTTTCTTATTGAATGCTCAAATTGGAGAGCACTATGCAAGGCATATGCATATGATTAGTTGAATAATAATGATCTAATTTAGTCTTTGAATTATGAACGTATAGGAAATGTCATCATCGGACGACGAAAGTCTCCCGGGGGAGCACGACTGGTGCCACGATGATCGAGGTGAGTGCGACAGGCCTCACCTGGACGATGGTCGGCGCTTCAGCATTAAGCTCGAGGAGACCTTCGAATTTGAAACGGTACGCAATGACGACAAGTGTTTTTTTCATAATTAAGCATGACTTCAACTATTTCAACGTGTAATTTTCATATTTTACAATTCGAGTATAGTTTATCCCATGCCATGCAAGACGCTATGTCTTGGAGAGGATGGATTTTGAAGACCATGAAAATTTTGAAACGAAGAAAATTCACCTATGGACCCATCATGATGTGGATTTTGAAGTAAAGTTGTATAATGCTGAGAGCGTAACTCATTTTGGTTGCAAAAATTGGGAAGCATTTTGCAAATTGTATGGTTTTGATGAGGGTATGCTTGTCACCATGGATCTTGGTGATCCTGAAATCGAGCAAGACAATATGGACATTTGGGTCCTTGTTGATACTCCTCCAGTTCTACCGCTATGTGAGTTTCTCAAACATAGTTAATTATTAACTAATTTATATTGTTCATTTCAAAATACTTGAAAACTTATTTCCATTGACAGCTTATTTTGAAGTATCAAAGAATGTGCAGAAGATGGTAGATAGAACTTACTACACCGATGGCTCTGAGTTAACTTACAAGGAGAAAACTCATCTGGTTGGATTTTGTAATAATCTTGAGAATTACAATATCTACAATCGAACTCCTCAACATTATGGTCAATACGTGCCACTAGTGCACGTGTTGAACTACGGTAACTACCATGGAGATACCCTGGTAAGTTTTTTTACTATTACTACATCCATGCATATTTTTGCATACTTCTAAAACTAGTACATCATTGCTAACTACGAAGTTACTACTATGTTTTTCAACAGAGAATCCCAGAGGATTGTGTGCCTCATTTGATGTATCAGAATGGCGGCAGCCTTCGTGTTTTGAACATATATCCAGGTCATCCTACGAATCTCAACCGTCCATACCGGATTTCTAAAAGAAGTGGAGACATGACAATCAAAGGATGGAAAAAATGTATGGACAGTCGTAAGGAGCTTCTTGGAAGCAAAAGGAAGCGAGGCGCAAGAATTGGAGACAGGATGATCTCCATTCTTCATAATGGAGAGTCAGGGTCTATATTGTTTTATGCTATTTTACCTTAAGTGTGTTTAGGTCCTACCTGATACTGATGATCATGTGCTAAGAACAATTATGTAGGGTTGGGTTCGATGACTATGAGGATGATGATCGTATGACTTATTATTAATAACGAGTAGAAGCTGTATGATGATGCTTGATTAATTAGTAGGACTTGTTATTATATATGATGATGTATGATGCGAGCATGCATGAGTTATTATATATATATCTGCGGGTGAAATGAACATAGCAGTAGCGTAGGTAAACCAAGGATGAAGATATAAGAGAGGACACTTCTCTCTATTAGCTAGCTAATAATAACCTAAAAATAACCCCCTAAACCCCTAAAACAGCCACTTTTTTTTAAAAAAAATGAAAAACCTCAGCTCCAGCCAGATGCTGACGCGTGGAAGCCTATTGGTCCCGGTTTACGTCATCAACCGGGACCAAAGGCCCCCCTGCCTGGGCTGCCGGCACTGCCCACGTGGAGGCCCATCAGTCCCGGTTCTGGATTGAACCGAGACTAAAGGGTCGGGGCATTAGTACCGACACTTTAGTCCCGGTTCAGGAACCGGGACTAAAGGCCCTTACAAACCGGGACTATAGGCCCTTTTTCTACCAGTGATGGTTTGACTTGGGTCGAAGAGAAATACTGGATCTGATCAGAGGGAATGGAGTGCCCTGTTGCCACTAGCACTCGCTTGGCAAGGCGCTAGATTAGGACAACACTACACCTACGGACAATTTTCACGGGAGTCAGGTTACGGGATGAGGTGTAAAGACGTGATAGGAAATCAAAGGAAGAAGGGGGCCACCACAGGAAATCAGGGGGGGAGATGATTTATGGGGAAATGAGTCTCTAGGCAGAATCTGTAGAAGCCATCCGTAAGTCTAGCATTTTTGCGCTAGATTAAGCCAACCGTATCCTCTGTTTACTGGTTTAGGGCATCTCCAAGGACACGTGTGAACGCCTTATATGACCACGGCCAACCAACAAGCTTCATTTCTGCTCTCCTCTAGCGGCATTCTTCCACTCCCCCCCATGTCTTCACTGGCACTCGCTTGGCAAGGCGCTAGATTAGAACAAACAATACACCTACGGATAATTTTCATGGGAGTCAGGTTACGGGATGAGGTGTAAAGATGTGATAGGAAACCAAAGGAAGAAGGGGGTCACCTCAGGAAATCAGGGAGGAGATGATTTATCGGGAAATGAGTCAGTAGGCAGAATCTGTAGAAGCTATCCGTAAGTCTAGCATTTTTGCGCTAGATTAATCCAAGTGTATCCTTTGTTTATAAGGACATCTCCAAGGACAAGTGTCAACACCTTATATGACCACGACCATCTAACAATGTTCATTTGTGCTCTCCTCCAATGCCAATCTTCCACCTTCCCCCTCCCCCCACCCCCAAAAGAAAATCCATGCACATACACATACAACACAAAGTTTCAAATAGGAGATACTTCATACAAACTGACGTTTGGCCGACATTTTCCTTCTCTTAAGTGCAAGTGAAGGTTCAATGCGGCGTAAAGGTCCTCGTCTTCCTCGTACAGCAGTCCGGCAAGGGCTCAGGGAGTGGGGGCTTGCTCGTTGGCAAGGGCTTTGGCGAGGGCATCTTTCTTCACTTGGAGTCTTCGCGTTCTTTCGTCGGTAGTAGTGGCATTAGACTCCATGGTAAATGACCCGTGGAGGATGTATCGGAGCACATGACTGGTGGCATAACCACAGGGTGGCCAGGGTGGTCCATGGGGACCACCCTAGGAGTCAGCCAGTTTTTTTGAGCAATAGGAGTCAGCCAATTACGGTAGTATACCTCGGTAAAAAAGGAAGCCCAACTAGGCTTAAGTCCAAGCCCATGAAACAAGAAAACTATTCATTTCTCCAAGCCTCCTCATAGTCTATCTATACCTAGCCTCTGTTGATTTTTCGTGTAACGATTAATCGGCTAAACAATGGAACATATTTACAGAACTGAGGCATTCCAATCATGATTGCCTGATTTCGTCCAAATATTATCCCGATTTACTCTAGAAGTGGGCCGATGATGCATGCTGCCAGCAGTTTCGTTGGTGGATTGGGGCGCCAAGACGCGACCAGCAGGGCGCTTGGCAGGCCGACGTGTGAGAGCATACCGAGGCATTAAAAAGTGTAATTTCAAGTATTACCTCCAGCTTCTTTATTCAAAGTATGACTGATACGTCTCCAACGTATCTATAATTTTTGATTGTTCCATGCTATATTATATTCTGTTTTGGACATTATTGGGATTTATTATACACTTTTATATTATTTTTGGGACTAACCTATTAAGCGGAGGCCCAGCCCAGAATTGCTGTTTTTTGCCTATTTTAGGATTTTGCAGAAAAAGAATATCAAACGGAGTCCAAACGGAATGAAACCTTCGGGAACATGATTTTTGGAACGAACATGATCCAGAGGACTTGGACCCTACGTCAAGACATCAACCAGGAGGCCACGAGGTAGGGGGGGCGCCTACCCCCCTAGGCGCGCCCTCCACCCTCGTGGCCCCCCTGTTGCTCCACCGACGTATTCCTTCCTCCTATATATACCTACGTACCCCCAAGCTACCAGATACGGAGCCAAAACCCTAATTCCACTGCCGTAACTTTCTGTATCCACGAGATCCCATCTTGGGGCCTTTTCCGGAGCTCCGCCGGAGGGGGCATCAATCATGGAGGGCTTCTACATCAACACCATAGCCCTTCCGATGAAGTGTGAGTAGTTTACCTCAGACCTACGGGTCCATAGTTATTAGCTAGATGGCTTCTTCTCTCTTTTTGGATCTCAATACAAAGTTCTCCCCCCTCTCTTGTGGAGATCTATTTGATGTAATCTTCTTTTGCAGTGTGTTTGTTGAGACCGATGAATTGTGGGTTTATGATCAAGTTTATCTATGAACAATATTTGAATCTTCTCTGAATTCTTTTATGTATGATTGGTTATCTTTGCAAGTCTCTTTGAATTATTAGTTTGGTTTGGCCTACTAGATTGATCTTTCTTGCAATGGGAGAAGTGCTTAGCTTTGGGTTCAATCTTGCGGTGTCCTTTCCCAGTGACAGTAGGGGTAGCAAGGCACGTATTGTATTGTTGCCATCGAGGATAACAAGATGGGGTTTATTTCATATTGCATGAGTTTATCCCTCTACATCATGTCATCTTGCTTAAAACGTTACTCTGTTCTCTTGAATTTAATACTCTAGATGCATGCCGGATAGCGGTCGATGTGTGGAGTAATAGTAGTAGATGCAGGCAGGAGTCAGTCTGCTTGTTTCGGACGTGATGCCTATATACATGAACATACCTAGATATTCTCATAACTATGCTCAATTCTGTCAATTGCTCAACAGTAATTTGTTTACCCGCCGTAAATACTTATGCTCTCGAGAGAAGCCACTAGTGAAACCTATGGCCCCGGGGTCTATCTTCCATCATATTAATCTTCCAATACTTAGTTATTTCATTTGCCTTTTATTTTACTTTGCAACTTTATCATAAAAATACCAAAAATATTATCTTATCATATCTATCAGATCTCACTCTCGTAAGTGATCGTGTAGGGATTGACAACCCCTTATCGCGTTGGTTGCGAGGATTTATTTGTTTGTGTAGGTACGAGGAACTCGTACGTGGCCTCCTACTGGATTGATACCTTGGTTCTCAAAAACTAAGGGAAATACTTACGCTACTCTGCTGCATCACCCTTTCCTCTTCAACGGAAAACCAACGCAAGTGCTCAAGAGGTAGCAATGACTTTCATCTCCTTGAATTTAAATGTATGATATTTTTTTAGAAAGTTTAACCTATAGCTCTTATGGTATTTTTGTTATTGAGCATTGATTACGGGTTCATTCCAAGTGACAGTTCATGAATTGAACTTTTATATTGTAGAATTGTTGCATAATGAAGCTGATCGGAGACATTGCATCTCATTTTTATTGAATGGTTTTCTAGCCATATACATTGTGCAAGATGTTTTCTTCAAAGTTAACGAAGATGATATAATCCATACTCTAATGACCATGAAAAGTCATCGTCCTTGACAAAGAAAGTGTGGTATTTTCTTTCTGTAATAAGACTTAAATGTGAATTTAAATATACTTTGCAAGATCTTATTGATTTGCGCTTTTGATAAATTAAATACTAGTATGTTATATTTTAGTTATTTTTTATGCTAAAGGGACCACCCTGACCTAAAATCCCAGTGCCACTTCACCTCACCCTTCTCGGAGGAGGATAGCACGACCACTGGAGCAGATGAGGTAGACGCGTCACGCGAGCTGGATCCGCCCAACAAGATGGACGTGGAACGCTGGGCTGCTTGACCCATAGCCTTAGACGAACTCATCCCGCCATGGAAGCTCTAGAGGAGCTTGAACTGTGCCTAAAAAGAGAAGGTGGGAGATGGGTGAGCAGCCAACACTAGGGTCTTGACCCATGATGAGGCAGGAAAACGACGCCCGACTGTTCTAGTCATGCCAGGTGGTGGGGATGGTGGGCGACATGGATCTACACCTATGTTTGCGAAAACAAAATACATGACAAACATGGAAATAAATGATTGTGGTGCATGTAAATATAATCGTAATAACTTCCATGATAAATATGTATGGTGGATCTTTTAGGAGATATTTTTGCTTATCTGCAGGAAAATTTTAGGAAGTTCTCCCAAGGAATTTTGATGTAGTCGTGAAGTATGCTCCATGTCTCAATGTGAAAGTGACCAATGTGAGCAACGCGGAGCACTTCAAAGACCAACAATTCTAACTTTATAAAATGAAATGGAAGTGTTGACTCACCTACTGCACTCGAAATCTAGGGGTGAAGGGGTAAGTAGGAGAGAGAGGTACAAGGACCGGAGATCAGAGATCCTAAATTTGTGTGCAGGCAAATCCTCGGAATCTATAGGTGTTTTAGCCTGGAGCCTCTGGTTTGTTGGTTCAGGCTCTTGTTAGTATGGCACTGGTGGTCGTCGTTAGGGTTGTCACTCCTGCTTGGCACGGAGTGTTTGACTAGATTGAGTCGGAGGCTCCGCTATTACGAGGGAATGAGTGGAAGTGCAGGGCTCCAAGACTATTCCTTAGGGTTATTTGGCTTGGAGTCAGATTTTGAGTATTGCTACGGGTTCCCTTGGTTCAGACCCGAAGATTCTGTGCCAATCTGGGTGGAGGCTTAGGAGACCTCGCAGATGCACTTCCTTACCCTCTTCACATGTTCGCTCTGTGTTCGTGACTCGGTCTACTTTCCTCATTTTTCATGGTCCATGCCTTCACACCTGAGTTTACATAAATGAAAGTGCATCTCTTAGATAACCCTATTTGGTTTTGGTGCAGATGTGCTTTGTATGATTTTGGTGAATCCAAGATTCACATTGAGTATAGGACAACTGTATTATGAAGAAGGGCACAAACAATATAATTTCGTTCGAACTACAAGAATAGATCCTAAAGCAAGGAAATTTTTTGCTTTCAATATTTCCGAGCCACTTAGACTTATTCCTCCACTTAGAGGAAACCCTATTTTCCACATGATGGAATCGCTGCCATTTTTTCTCTCGAACAATCGAGCCAAATTTCATTAAAGCATTCTTTGTTAGCTCCGGCACTTTTGTTTGGATTGAGGTCAAAGGACTAGACAGTGGTGAATAGTCATATGAGACATTTCAACTCCAATTTAGTGGTTTACAGCTTTTAGAGTAGCATGGCAAGGGCAAACTTCCTGAACCACTTACCAAGCAAGCTATCAAGAGTATTAAGATGCGGAAAGTAACAACCTGCAAGTAAGTAGAAGGTAGGGTAAACATGCGAATACCCATGAGACGAGGATGTTTTTTTTCATTGTTCAAATAGAGCCGGCTCTATGTTTCATCCACATTGATGGATGCTTCGAACCAACGATTCTAGGATCATAATGATCTTGTTTGTGACACCGAACAAGCGATCATGGTTTGCACCCAGAAGCCTCACTGAGGGGTAGATCTTCACCAAGTAGTGATCCCTAATCCTATAGAGACTCTTGAGCCCTTCACACACAGAAGATGATAGGCTCTCAAATGCCTCCTAACCGTCCTCGAGTAACAAGCAAATCAAAGTCACTTGACACGAACTTATATGATCTTCAATCAAGCACCTTCTTGAATCCAAGAGAACATTCTCTCACAAGAATAGAATTGTCGTGAAATAGATGAACATAAGGAGTAGGAATAATCCAATTAAGAGAAGTTAGTTGCCTTCAAGGAATGAAAGAAGTGATGATTGAATCTACCCAGATACAAGAAAATCAATATCATTAATTTTGCTGACAAGGAAAGTAAAAAAAATCGAGGCTCTAGTTATTAAGATGGCACTCAGAGTAGGCCTTGACCTCCGCCTCTCCTTTCTAACTGGCATTTGCTCCATATGATGATAAAAACCGCAAAGGCGTGTGCATAATAAAAGTTGAAAAAGGGCGGAACAAGACTTGCAAAAGGCGGAAGGATGAATGGGTTGATGACAATGACGAGAAGGAGCAATTGTGATAAGTGGCAAATACATAGTTTTGTTACCCCATTGCAACGCATGGGCCCTTTTGCTAGTAAAGCTAATGGATCCTCCTCCATCAAATATTCATTTTATAAATCAGGATGGAGGTCGTGCCTTATGTAGTGCAATGGTGCATACTTTACCATTTGGGGTATTTCTGGAGCATTTTCGAGGGGTGCGGCAATGCAAGGGCCAAGGTTACATGCACTTAAGAATTTTTTTCATGTCCATAGCCCATGATAGATAGTTACTTCCATCTATTTGCAGTTCTTGGAATTCTTTCTTAATGGTGTCAGCCATATTTCCTGCATGTACGATCATGCATTTGATTATTTTTACTTGATAGTGTAATTTCAAGTATTACCTCCAGCTTCTTTATTCAAAGTATGATTTTCATCTCCTTGAATTTAATTGTATGATATTTTTAGCAAGTTTAACCTATAGCGCTTATGGTCTTTTTGTTATTGAGCGTTGATTACGGGTTCAATACAACTGACAGTTCATTAATTGAACTTTTATATTGTAGAATTGTTGCATCATGAAGCTGACCGGAGACATTGCATCTCTTTTTTATTGAATGGTTTTCTAGCCATATACATTGTGCAAGATGGTTTCTTCAAAGGGAACGAAGATGACATAATGCATACTCTAATGACAATGAAAAGGTGTAGTCCTTGACAAATAAAGTGTGGTATTTTCTTTCTACAAATTTAACACTTAAAATGTGAATTTTAATATACTCTGCAAGATCTTATTGATTTGCGCTTTTGATAAATTCAGTACTAGTATGTTGTATATTTGTTATTTTCTATGCTAAATGGACCACCCCGACTTAAAATCCTGGTGCCACTACACCTCACCCTTCTCGGAGGAGGATAGCACGACCACGGGAGCAGAGAAGGCAGCCGCGTCGCGCGAGCTGGATCCGCCCAACAAGATGGACGTGGAACGTTGGGCTGCTTGACCCATAGCCTTAGACGAGCTCAACCCACCACCGTGGTTCCACTCGCACGGGGTAGCTAGAGGAGCTTGAACTGTGCCTAAAAACGGAAGGTGGGAGATGGGCCAGGCTCTTGACCAGTGATGGGGAGGCGGGAACGACACCCGACTGCTCTAGCCATGCCAGGTGGTGGGGATGGTGGGCGACATGGATCTACACCTATGTTTACGAAAACAAAATACATGACAAGCATTGAAACAAATGATTGTGGTGCATGTAAATATAATCATAATAACTGGGGAAATTCCATGATAGGTATGTATGGTGGAATTTTTTAGGAGATATATTTGCTTATGTGCAGGAAAATTTTAGGAAGTACTCCCAAGTGATTTTGATGTATTCGTGAAGTATGCTCCACGTCTCAATGTGAAAGTGACCAACGTGAGCAACGCAGAGCACTTAAGAGACCAACGATTATAAGATGACATGGAAGTGTTGACTCACCTACTACACTTGAAATCTAGGGGTGGAGGGGTAAGTAGGAGAGAGAGGTACAAGGACTGGAGATCGGAGATCCTAAATTTGTGTGCAGGCATTGTTCAAGAATTCGTTTGATTAATCAGTTAACATGCCAGTTAATCGCTACTCGTAGGACGACCAAGTCGAATAGCACCTATTCGTTGCGTTGACTTTTCAGGCCGATTAACTTGCCCGGGAGACTGGTTAATAGGTTGTCCAACCAATTAATCACTGCTATCCCATTAACTTATGGGCAAACAAAGCCCAAATTTTTGGCCCGTAATCCCTCCCATCCCCCTCTCGCCCCTCAATAGACAAGGTTCGACCAAATTGTAACATATTTTGGTATATATTACATAGCTGGGAGCATTAGAGTATGGTATAATACCTAAAAAATATAGCTATATGTTGGAAGGTTCCTATTCAATCTATTGATTAATGGTCGACCGATTAATCCAGCTAATAGGCTGATTCACCGATTAATCGCTACTCCCAAGCCGACCGATCAGCTACTAGTTACCGATTTCCTTAACAATGTGTGCAGGCAAAGCCTCGGAATCTATAGGTGTTTTAGCCTAGAGACCCTGGTTTGTTGGTTCAGGCTCTGGTTAGTGCGGCAGCGGAGGTCGTCGTTAGGGTCGCCGCTCCAACTTCCAGGCTCGGAGTGTTTGACTAGATTGGGTCGGAGGCTCTGCTATTACAAGGGACTGAGTGGAAGTGAGGGGCCAGAATACTATTCCTTATGGTTCTTTGGCTTGGAGTTAGAGTTTCGAGTATTGCCGCAGGTTCCCTCGGTTCGGACCCGAAGGTTCCAGGACAATCTGGGTGGAGGCTTAGGAGACCTCGCAGATGCACTTCCTTACCCTCTTCATATGTTCGCTCTGTGTTCGCGACTTAGTCTACTTTCCTCACTTTCCATGGTAAATTCCTTCACACCTCAGTTTACATAAATGAAAGTGCATCTCTTAGATAACCTTTGGTCTAGAGGTGCTTTTTATGATTTTGTTGATCCAGGATTCACATTGTGTATAGGACAACTATATTATGAAGAAGTGCACAAATAATGTAATTTGGTTCGAACTGCAATAATAGGTCCTAAAGCAAGGTTTTCCAGAAACCACTGAAGCCACCAAAATTTTGAGTATTTATAAGCTTTAGTACCTTCAAAGATTTTTCTTTCAATATTACCGAGCCACTTAGACTTATTCCTCCACTCAGAAGAAACCCAGTTTTCCACATGATGGAATTGCTACCATTTTTTCTTCTCGAACCATCAAGCCAAATCTCATTAAAGCATGCTTTGTCAGCTCTGGCACTTTTGTTTGGATTGAGGTCTAAGGACTAGACGGTGGTGAATAGTTATATGAGAAATTTCAACTCCAATTTAGTGGTTTATAGATTTTAGAGTAACATGGCAAGGGAAACTTCCTAAACAACTTACCAATCAAGCTATCATGAGTATTGAGAGGAGGAAAGTAACAACCTGCAAGTAAGTAGAAGATAGGTTAGAGATGCAAATACCCATGAGACGAGGATGTTTTTGTCATAGTTTGAATAGAGCGGGAGCTATCTTTCATCCACATTCATTGAGGCTTCGAACCAACGGTTCTATGATCATAATGATCTAGTTTGTGTCGCCCAACAAGCGATCATGGTTTGCACCAAGAAGCCTAACTGAGGGGTCGATCTTCACCAAGTAGAAATTCCTGAATCCATAGAGACTGTTCAGTCCTTCACACACATAAGAAGATAGGCTCTCAAATGCCTCCTAACCATCCTAGAGTAACAAGCAAATCAAAGTCACTTGACACGAACTTATATGATCTTCAATCAAGCACCTTCTTGAATCCAAGAGAACATTCTCTCACAAGATTATAATTGTCGTGAAATAGATGAACATAAGGAGTAGGAATAATCCAATTAATAGAAGTCATTTGCCTTCAAGGAACCAAAGAAGTGATGATTGAATCTACCAACTCTTCTTCTCCTCACTTGTGGTGGTACATGATTGGAGTGGAATGGATGGAGTACGTGGAGTGCATTGCAAGGTAGAATCAATGAGTGAGGTTGTTATGAAGGTTTTAGCCACGAAAGGGTATGTGTGTGTACTTATAGATAGAATTCTAAATGTGGTGTAGCCCTAGATGACCATATGGGGTGTTAAATTTTCTAGCAACCTTCATCAAACATGCATAAACATGGAGGTCAAATACTCCAAGATCCAATGCTTATTGTAGGAGACGACACGAGATGCTCGGAGGGAAGAAAAACAACCATCTTGGTAGCCTCCCAGAGCACATCATTTCTAAGTCGTTTGGATATGAAGTGATTAGTGTCAAGAAATCAAATCACCCTTCTCAAATAGGGTATGGTCTTCAAGAGAGGATCATTATACACATGGATGGGTTTATGGTAAAACTACGAATTATGAATCATTTGATAGCAACCAATAATAAGGTGGCAAATGTGTAAGTAAGTATTTTCTTTGCTCGACTTACTGAAACGCTCATTGTCATTTTGCGTCGCACTGCCGGACCACCTTGAAGGGGAGAAGTGTAAAAAAGACATGTTACTCCATACTTAAGTCCATGGAAGTTGGTAGTTTTATTTTTTCTTCTAATTTATTGAGAAAAGACCTGGCTGTGAGTATTTTTCAGATTGAAATCATATAAAAAGACTTGTGATGAAAGAGCTACGGAAGAAAAATAAGCAATCCTAACGGATTTGGTTTTTTCCAAAACCGGAGGTTCCCAATCAATGTCACTCTTCGTATGGAGGGTTGGAGAGAAGCAATTCAAGCGGGCGTGTTTCTTTTGGATCGAAATCATTGAAGAAATCTTGTTGATACACGAGTTACCGAAAAATCAATCCTAGTCGTACAGATTCTTTTTCCTGAAATTCAAATCATAGAAAAAAGATAGCTCTCCGGATGGAGGGGCAGAGAGCGGCAATACAAGTGGATGTGTTTATTTTTTCAAGAAGAAAATCATTACAAAAGACCTGCCGTAGTATGAGAAAAAACAATTTAAATCATAGAAAAAAAATCCATTGCGTTTTACAGAAATACAAATGAAAGAAAAATGAAATTCATGAAATAAAAAAAGGACTTACATCACTTTGTACGTCTCCCCCCCTACACACACGAAGTCACATTTGTGAGGCCAGCGAACTAGGGTAACGGGCCATTATCAGGGTTTCATACGGAAACTCGTCTGTTACAACAGGCATTTCAAATGAACTACGAAAAGGTTGAAAGTTGGCATGGTATCATCATAATAGTTATGGAGAGAAAGTCTTCACTTTTTCTTTGGTTATGTCCTTTGCTTATTGCGCCGTAACCATGGATAATCTTCATCGTTTATGAGGATGCTTGGGTCAGCCTTGACTTTGAAGGGAGAAATTTCATGAAACTTTTCATAATCTTCGAACATGTCTGTCTTGCCCTTCAGTCCCACGATGTCCCTGTTTCCTGAAAGGACTATGTGGCGCTTTGGCTCATCGTATGATGTATTCTTTTCCTTATCTTTTCTTTTTCTCGGTTTGGTAGACATGTCCTTCACATAGATAACCTGTGCCACATCATTGGCTAGGATGAACGGTTCATCAGTGTACCCAAGATTGTTCAGATCCACTATTGTCATTCCGTACTGTGGGTCCACCTATACCCCGCCTCCTGACAGATTGATCCATTTGCACTTAAACAAAGGGACCTTAAAATCATGTCCGTAGTCAAGTTCCCATATGTCCACTATGTAACCATAATATGTGTCATTTCCCCTCTCGGTTGCTGCATCAAAGCGGACACCGCTGTTTTGGTTGGTGCTCTTTTGATCTTGGGCGATCGTGTAAAATGTATTCCCATTTATCTCGTATCCTTTGTAAGTCAGTACAGTTGAAGATGGTCCCCTGGAAAACGAGTATAGCTCATCACAAATAGTGTTGTCACCTCTGAGACGTGTTTCCAACCAACTGCTGAAAGTCCTGATGTGTTCACATGTAATCCAGTCATCACACTGCTCCGAGTGTTTGTAGCGCAGACTGTTTTTGTGTTCATCCATATACGGGGTCACCAAGGTAGAGTTCTGTAGGAATGTGTAATGTGCTTGAGACCAAGAATGCCCGTCCCTGCATATTATTGAGTCCCCTCCAAGCGTGCCTTTTCCAGTCATTCTCCCCTCATACCGCGATTTAGGGAGACCTATCTTCTTAAGGCCAGGAATGAAGTCAACACAAAACACAATGACATCCTCTCTTTGATGGCCCATGGAGATGCTTCCTTCTGGCCTTGCACGGTTACGGACATATTTATTTAGGACTCCCATGAACCTCTCAAAGGGGAACATATTGTGTAGAAATACGGGCCCCAAAATGACAATCTCGTCGACTAGATGAATTAGGACATGTGTCATGATATTGAAGAAGGATGGTGGGAACACCAGCTCGAAACTGACAAGACATTGCGCCACATCACTCCTTAGCCTTGGTATGATTTCTTGATCGATCACCTTCTGAGCGATTGCATTGAGGAATGCACATAGCTTCATAATGGCTAATCGGACGTTTTCCGATAGAAGCCCCCTCAATGCAACCGGAAGCAGTTGCGTCATAATCATGTGGCAGTCATGAGACTTTAGGTTCTGGAATTTTTTCTCTGGCATATTTATTATTCCCTTTATATTCGACGAGAAGCCAGTCGGGACCTTCATATTGAGCAGGCATTCAAAGAAGATTTCCTTCTCTTCTTTGGTAAGAGCGTAGCTGGTAGGACCTTCATACTGCTTCGGAGGCATGCCGTCTTTTTCGTGCAAACATTGCAGGTCCTCCCGTGCCTCAGGTGTATCTTTTGTCTTCCCATACACGCCCAAGAAGCCTAGGAGGTTCACGCAAAGGTTCTTCGTCACGTGCATCACGTCGGTTGAAGAGCAGACCTCTAGGACTTTCCAGTAGGGTAGGTCCCAAAATATAGATTTCTTCTTCCACATGGGTGCGCGTCCCTCAGCGTCATTCGGAACAGATAGTCCGCCAGGACCCTTTCCAAAGATTACGCGTAAATCATTGACCGTAGCAAGTACATGATCACCGGTACGGATGGCAGACTTCTTCCGGTGATCTGCCTCGCCTTTGAAATGCTTGCCTTTCTTTCGACATTGATGGTTGGTCGGAAGAAATCGACGATGGCCCAGGTACACATTGTTCCTGCATTTGTCCAAGTATATACTTTCGGTGTCAGCTAAACAGTGCGTGCATGCGTGGTATCCCTTGTTTGTCTATCCTGAAAGGTTACTGAGAGCGGGCCAATCGTTGATGGTTACAAACAACAACACGTGCAGGTTAAATTCCCCCTATTTGTGCTCATCCCACACACGTACATTGTTTCCATTCCACAGTTGTAAAAGTTTTTCAACTAATGGCCTTAGGTACACATCAATGTTGTTGCCGGGTTGCTTAGGCCCTTGGACGAGAATTGGCATCATAATGAACTTCTGCTTCATGCACATCCAAGGAGGAAGGTTATACGTACATAGAGTCACGGGCAGGTGTTGTGATTGCTGCTCTGCTTCTCGAAAGGATTAATGCCATCCGCACTTAAACCAAGCCATACGTTCATTGGGTCACCTACAAACTAATCCCAATACTTTCTCTCGATTTTTCTCGGAGTTGGAATACATGCTTTGATAAGTTGATCAAAGCATATAGTTTTATACAGACTTGCGGTGAAGCCTGTATTTACAAGAAAGTGAGTGGGAGCACTACAACATTTCTGATAAGTATATGTGAATGACATATTGTTGATCGGAAATAATGTAGAATTATCCTGCAAAGCATAAAGGAGTGTTTGAAAGGAGTTTTTCAAAGAAAGACCTCGATGAAGCTGCTTACATATTGAGTATCAAGATCGATAGAGATAGATCAAGACGCTTGATAAGTTTTTTTAATGAGTACATACCTTGACAAGATTTTGAAGTAGTTCAAAATGGAACAGTCAAAGAAAAAGTTTCTTGCCTGTGTTACAAGGTGTGAAGTTGAGTAAGACTCAAAGCCCGACCACGGCAGAAGATAGAAAGAGAATGAAAGTCATTCCCTATGCCTCAGTCATAGGTTCTATAAAGTATGCCATGCTGTGTACCAGATCTATTGTATACCATACACTGTGTTAAGCAAGGGAGTACAATAGTGATCTAGGAGTAGATCACTGGACAGCGGTCAAAATTATCCTTAGTGGAATAAGGAAATATTTCTCAATTATGGAGGTGACAAAAGGTTCGTCGTAAAGGGTTACGTCGATGCAAGTTTTGACACTAATCTAGATGACTCTAAGTCTCGGTCTAGATACATATTGAAAGTGGGAGCAATTAGCTAGAGTAGCTCCATGTAGAGTATTGTTGACACAGAAATTTGCAAAATACTTACGGATCTGAATATGACAGACCAGTTGACTAAAATTATCTCACAAGCAAACATGATCACACCTTAGTACTCTTTGGGTGTTAATCACATAGCGATGTGAACTAGATTACTGACTCTAGTAAACCCTTTTGCTGTTGGTCACATATCGATGTGAACTATGGGTGTTAATCACATGGTGATGTGAACTATTGCTGTTAAATCACATGGCGATGTGAACTAGATTATTGACTCTAGTGCAAGTGGGAGACTGAAGGAAATATGCCCTAGAGGCAATAATAAAGTTATTATTTATTTCCTTATTTCATGATAAATGTTTATTATTCATGCTAGAATTGTATTAACCGGAAACATAATACATGTGTGAATACATAGACAAACAGAGTGTCACTAGTATGCATCTACTTGACTAGCTCGTTAATCAAAGATGGTTATGTTTCCTAACCATGGACAAAGAGTTTTTATTTGATTAACGGGATCACATCATTAGTTGAATGATCTGATTGACATGACCCATTCCATTAGCTTAGCACCCGATCGTTTAGTATGTTGCTATTGCTTTCTTCATGACTTATACATGTTCCTATGACTATGAGATTATGCAACTCCCGTTTGCCGGAGGAACACTTTGTGTGCTACCAAATGTCACAACGTAACTGGGTGATTATAAAGGAGCTCTACAGGTGTCTCCAAAGGTACATGTTGGGTTGGCGTATTTCGAGATTAGGATTTCTCACTCCGAATGTCGGAGAGGTATCTCTGGGCCCTCTCGGTAATGCACATCACATAAGCCTTGCAAGCATTGCAACTAATGTGTTAGTTGTGAGATGATGTATTACGGAACGAGTAAAGAGACTTGCCGGTAACGAGATTGAACTAGGTATTGGATACCGACGATCGAATCTCGGGCAAGTAACATACCGATGACAAAGGGAACAACGTATGTAGTTATGCGGTCTGACCGATAAAGATCTTCGTAGAATATGTAGGAGCCAATATGGGCATCCAGGTCCCGCTATTGGTTATTGACCGGAGACGTGTATCGGTCATGTCTACATTGTTCTCGAACCGTAGGGTCCGCACGCTTAAAGTTACGATGACAGTTTCATTATGAGTTTATGTATTTTGATGTACCGAAGGTTGTTCGGAGTCCCGGATGTGATCACGGACATGACGAGGAGTCTCGAAATGGTCGATACATAAAGATCGATATATTTGACGACTATATTCGGACATCGGAAAGGTTCCCAGTGATTCAGGTATTTTTCGGAGTACCGGGGAGTTACGGGAATACGGGGGGAGAAGTATTGGGCCTTATTGGGCCATACGGGGAAGAGAGAGGGGCTGCCTAGGGCAGGCCGCGCGCCCCCCCAAGGCCTAGTCCGAATTGGACTAGGGGGAGGGGTTGCGCCCCCTCCTTCCTTCCCTTCTCCCTTCCCCTTCCTTGTCTCCTACTCCTACTACATGGAAGGACTCCTAGTTGGACTAGGAAAGGGGGAATCCTACTCCCGGTGGGAGTAGGACTCCCCTAGGGCACGCCATAGAGAGGGCCGGCCCTCCCCTCCTCCACTCCTTTATATACGGGGGCAGGGGGCACCCCATAGACACACAAGTTGATCATCGTGATCGTTCTTTAGCCGTGTGCGGTGCCCTCCTCCACCATATTCCACCTCGGTCATATTGTAGCAGGGCTTAGGCGAAGCCCTGCGACGGTAGAACATTAAGATCGTCACCACGCCGTCGTGTTGACAGAACTCATCCCCGAAGCTTTGCTGGATCGGAGCCCGGGGAGCGTCATCGAGCTGAACGTGTGCCAAGAACTCGGAGGTGCCGGAGTAACAGTGCTTGGATCGGTTGGACCGGGAAGACGTACGACTACTTCCTCTATGTTGCGTCAACGCTTCCGCTTCGGTCTACGAGGGTACGTAGACAACACTCTCCCCTCTCGTTGCTATGCATCACCATGATCTTGCGTGTGCGTAGGAATTTTTTTTTGAAATTACTATGTTCCCCAACACTTTGGAAGCTTCTTCTTCAATATTTTCAGTAGCTTCTCAAATCCTTTATCAGGCACAGCATTCTCTGCCTTCCACTGCAGCAATTCTAGTACGGTGCCGAGCTTTGTGTTGCCATCTTTGCAATTGGAGTACAACCCTTTTTTGTG
Organism: Triticum urartu; assembly: GCF_003073215.2. Taxonomy (NCBI): domain Eukaryota; kingdom Viridiplantae; phylum Streptophyta; class Magnoliopsida; order Poales; family Poaceae; genus Triticum; species Triticum urartu. Next base: position 679,155,268 of record NC_053024.1, read on the forward strand.
ATCCTCTAACATGCGATCGAACTTCAGCTTCTCCTTTTGACTTTCGCACTTTGTCCTTGCATCGACAATGACCCAGCGGAGATCATCATCATCTGGCACATTGTCTGGTTCCTCTTGATTTTCAGCAGCTTCCCCCGTTGCAGCATCACGATATTCAGGGGGCACATAGTTTTCATCGTCCTCTTCTTCTTTGTTGTCTTCCATCATAACCCCTATTTCTCCATGCTTCGTCCAAACATTATAGTGTGGCATGAAACCCTTATAAAGCAGGTGGGTGTGAAGGATTTTCCTATCAGAGTAAGACTTCGAATGCCCACATATAGGGCATGGACAACACATAAAACCATTCTGCTTGTTTGCCTCAGCCACTTCGAGAAAATTATGCAGGCCCTTAATGTACTCGGAGGTGTGTCTGTCACCGTACATCCATTGCATATAATTATGTGTGTCAAAAGTAAGAAAATTAGAAAAGTATCTATCTAAAGTAAGAATTGTTTTTGTTTCAGAAAGAAGATAAGAAAAAGAGGCTCACCACGGCGGTGTCGGTGACGAGATCAGCGCGGGCGATCGACGGCGGTGAAGACGGGAACGGGATGTGACGGACCGCTAAATCTATGCAAATCTTGGGGAAAATGGAGCTTGGAGGTTGAGCCTCGAGAGGAGAAAACTTAACTAGCGTTGCTCGGGCATTTCATCGAATACCTCATGTGCATAGGAGGTGAGCTAGAGCACCCAAATGCCCTTCCCTCGTCGGCCAAAAAAAACAGAGCAGTGTGGACTGCTCTGCTCGCCGGCGAGGCGGTATATATAGGCAACTCATTTGTCTCGGTTCGTGGCTGGAACCAGGACTAAAGGCCGCCCTTCTGTCCCAGTTCTAGGCACGAACCGGGACCAATGGCTGTGAGCCAGGAGTGAGGCCCATTGTTCCCGGTTCGTGCCTAGAACTGGGACAAATGGGTCCACATAAACCGGGACAAATGCCTCCCGAGGCACGTCCGGGCCCCTAGGCGCACGAATCGGGACGTATGCCCCCATGGTGAAGGAAATATGCCCTAGAGGCAATAATAAAGTTATTATTTATTTCCTTATATCATGATAAATGTTTATTATTCATGCTAGAATTGTATTAACCGGAAACATAATACATGTGTGAATACATAGACAAACTTAGTGTCACTAGTATGCCTCTACTTGACTAGCTCGTTAATCAAAGATGGTTATGTTTCCTGACCATGAACAAAGTGTTGTTATTTGATTAACGAGGTCACATCATTAGTTGAATGATCTGATTGACATGACTCATTCCATTAGCTTAGCACCCGATCGTTTAGTATGTTGCTATTGCTTTCTTCATGACTTATACATGTTCCTATAACTATGAGATTAATGCAACTCCCGTTTACCGGAGGAACACTTTGGGTACTACCAAACGTCACAATGTAACTGGGTGATTATAAAGGAGTACTACAGGTGTCTCCAATGGTACATGTTGGGTTGGCGTATTTCGAGATTAGGTTGTCACTCCGATTGTCGGAGAGGTATCTCTGGGCCCTCTCGGTAATGCACATCACATAAGCCTTGCAAGCATTACAACTAATATGTTAGTTGTGAGATGATGTATTACGGAACGAGTAAAGAGACTTGCCGGTAACGAGATTGAACTAGGTATTGGATACCGACGATCGAATCTCGGGCAAGTAACATACCGATGACAAAGGGAACAACGTATGTTGTTATGCGGTCTCACCGATAAAGATCTTCGTAGAATATGTAGGAGCCAATATGGGCATCCAGGTCCCGCTATTGGTTATTGACCGGAGACGTGTCTCGGTCATGTCTACATTGTTCTCGAACCCGTAGGGTCCGCACGCTTAAGGTTACGATGACAGTTATATTATGATTTTATGCATTTTGATGTACCGAAGGTTGTTCGGAGTCCCGGATGTGATCACGGACATGACGAGGAGTCTCGAAATGGTCGAGACATAAAGATTGATATATTGGAAGCCTATGTTTGGATATCGGAAGTGTTCCGGGTGAAATCGGGATTTTACCGGAGTACCGGGAGGTTACCGGAACCCCCCGGGAGCTATATGGGCCTTAGTGGGCTTTAGTGGAAAGGAGAAAGGGGCAGCCCAAGGTGGCTGTGCGCCTCCCCCCTTCCCCTAGTCCTATTAGGACTAGGAGAGGTGGCCGGCCCCCTCTCTCTCTTTCCCCCCTCAAGGAATCCTATTCCAACTAGGATTGGGGAATCCTACTCCCAGAGGGAGTAGGACTCTCCTGGCGCGCCCTCCCTTGGCCGGCCAGCCTCCCCCCCTCTAGTCCTTTATATACAGAGGCAGGGCACCCCAAAGAACACACAAGTTGATCCACGTGATCTATTCCTTAGCCGTGTGCGGCGCCCCCAGCCACCATAGTCCTCGATAATACTGTAGCGGAGTTTAGGCGAAGCCCTGCTGCTGTAGTACATCAAGATCGTCACCACGCCGTCGTGCTGACGGAACTCTTCCCCGACACTTTGCTGGATCGGAGTCCGGGGATCGTCATCGAGCTGAACGTGTGCTCGAACTCGGAGGTGCCGTAGTTTCGGTGCTTGATCGGTTGGATCGTGAGACGTACGACTACTTCCTCTACGTGTGTCAACGCTTCCGCAGTCGGTCTGCGTGGGTACGTAGACAACACTCTCCCCTCTCGTTGCTATGCATCACCATGATCTTGCGTGTGCGTAGGAAATTTTTTGAAATTACTACACCCAACAGTGGCATCCGAGCCTAGTTTTATGTTGATGTTATATGCACGAGTAGAACACAAGTGAGTTGTGGGCGATATAAGTCATACTGCCTACCAGCATGTTATACTTTGGTTCGGCGGTATTGTTGGACGAGACGACCCGGACCAACATTACGCGTACGCTTACGCGAGACCGGTTCCCCGACGTGCTTTGCACACAGGTGGCTTGCGGGCGACTGTCTCTCCAACTTTAGTTGAACCAAGTGTGGCTACGCCCGGTCCTTGCGAAGGTTAAAACGGAGTCTATTGACAAACTATCGTTGTGGTTTTGATGCGTAGGTGAGATTGGTTCTTGCTTAAGCCCGTAGCAGCCACGTAAAACTTGCAACAACAAAGTAGAGGACGTCTAACTTGTTTTTGCAGGGCATGTTGTGATGTGATATGGTCAAGACATGATGATTTTATTGTATGAGATGATCATGTTTTGTAACCGAGTTATCGGCAACTGGCAGGAGCCATATGGTTGTCGCTTTATTGTATGCAATGCAATCGCGATGTAATGCTTTACTTTATCACTAAGCGGTAGTGATAGTCGTGGAAGCATAAGATTGGCGAGACGACAACGATGCTACGATGGAGATCAAGGTGTCGCGCCGGTGACGATGGTGATCATACGACGGTGCTTCGGAGATGGAGATCACAAGCACAAGATGATGATGGCCATATCATATCACTTATATTGATTGCATGTGATGTTTATCTTTTATGCATCTTATCTTGCTTTGATTGACGGTAGCATTATAAGATGATCTCTCACTAAATTATCAAGAAGTGTTCTCCCTGAGTATGCACCGTTGCCAAAGTTCGTCGTGCCCAGACACCACGTGATGATCGGGTGTGATAAGCTCTACGTCCATCTACAACGGGTGCAAGCCAGTTTTGCACACGCAGAATACTCAGGTTAAACTTGACGAGCCTAGCATATGCAGATATGGCCTCGGAACAGGAGACCGAAAGGTCGAGCGTGAAACATATAGTAGATATGATCAACATAGATGTTCACCATTGAAAACTACTCCATCTCACGTGATGATACTTATGGTTTAGTTGATTTGGATCACGTGATCACTTAGAGGATTAGAGGGATGTCTATCTAAGTGGGAGTTCTTAAGTAATATGATTAATTGAACTTAAATTTATCATGAACTTAGTACCTGATAGTATCTTGCTTGTTTATGTTGATTGTAGATAGATGGCTCGTGCTGTTGTTCCGTTGAATTTTAATGCGTTCCTTGAGAAAGCAAAGTTGAAAGATGATGGTAGCAATTACACGGACTGGGTCCGTAACTTGAGGATTATCCTCATTGCTGCTCAGAAGAATTACGTCCTGGAAGCACCGCTGGGTGCCAGGCCTGCTGCTGGAGCAACACCAGATGTTATGAACGTCTGGCAGAGCAAAGCTGATGACTACTCGATAGTTCAGTGTGCCATGCTTTACGGCTTAGAATCGGGACTTCAACATTTTGAACGTCATGGAGCATATGAGATGTTCCAGGAGTTGAAGTTAATATTTCAAGCAAATGCCCGGATTGAGAGATATGAAGTCTCCAATAAGTTCTATAGCTGCAAGATGGAGGAGAACAGTTCTGTCAGTGAGCATATACTCAAAATGTCTGGGTATAATAATCACTTGATTCAATTGGGAGTTAATCTTCCAGATGATTGCGTCATTGACAGAATTCTCCAATCACTGCCACCAAGCTACAAGAGCTTCGTGATGAACTATAATAGCAAGGGATGAATAAGACTATTCCCGAGCTCTTCGCAATGCTGAAAGCTGCGGAGGTAGAAATCAAGAAGGAGCATCAAGTGTTGATGGTCAACAAGACCACTAGTTTCAAGAAAAAGGGCAAAGGGAAGAAGAAGGGGAACTTCAAGAAGAACAGCAAGCAAGTTGCTGCTCAGGAGAAGAAACCCAAGTCTGACCTAAGCCTGAAACTGAGTGCTTCTACTGCAAGCAGACTGGTCACTGGAAGCGGAACTGCCCCAAGTATTTGGCGGATAAGAAGGATGGCAAGGTGAACAAAGGTATATGTGATATACATGTTATTGATGTGTACCTTACTAGAGCTCGCAGTAGCACTTGGGTATTTGATACTGGTTCTGTTGCTAATATTTGCAACTCGAAACAGGGACTACGGATTAAGCGAACACTGGCAAAGGACGAGGTGACGATGCGCGTGGGAAACGGTTCCAAAGTCGATGTGATCGCGGTCGGCACGCTACCTCTACATCTACCTTCGGGATTAGTATTAGACCTAAATAATTGTTATTTGGTGCCAGCGTTGAGCATGAACATTATATCTGGATCTTGTTTAATGCGAGACGGTTATTCATTTAAATCAGAGAATAATGGTTGTTCTATTTATATGAGTAATATCTTTTATGGTCATGCACCCTTGAAGAGTGGTCTATTTTTATGAATCTCGATAGTAGTCATACACATATTCATAATGTTGAAGCCAAAAGATGCAGAGTTGATAATGATAGTGCAACTTATTTGTGGCACTGCCGTTTAGGTCATATCGGTGTAAAGCGCATGAAGAAACTCCATACTGATGGACTTTTGGAACCACTTGATTATGAATCACTTGGTACTTGCGAACCGTGCCTCATGGGCAAGATGACTAAAACATCGTTCTCCGGTACTATGGAGAGAGCAACAGATTTGTTGGAAATCATACATACAGATGTATGTGGTCCGATGAATATTGAGGCTCGTGGCGGATATCGTTATTTTCTCACCTTCACAGATGATTTAAGCAGATATGGGTATATCTACTTCATGAAACATAAGTCTGAAACATTTGAAAAGTTCAAAGAATTTCAGAGTGAAGTTGAAAATCATCGTAACAAGAAAATAAAGTTTCTACGATCTGATCGTGGAGGAGAATATTTGAGTTACGAGTTTGTACATTTGAAACAATGCGGAATAGTTTCGCAACTCACGCCACCCGGAACACCACAGCGTAATGGTGTGTCCGAACGTCGTAATCGTACTTTACGATATGGTACGATCTAATGTCTCCTACCAAATTTACCGCTATCATATTGCTACTTTAGAGACGTGCCGATTCACTAATGTTCTTACGCCCTGTATCAAGATTTATTATCGCATATCAAAGGTCTTGTGAGTGGCTTAGAGACATGCCTCGTAAAGATCGACTCAGTTAATAGGATAGCGAGCACATCCAACAATCAGTTATGAAGGATCACATATATGAACTAATGGTTTAGGCAATAATACACAAGTGTAACGCGTTTCTTAAAGTTGTTGGATGCGATCGCTATGTACAGCTTCAACAACACCTAAGCTCCGTAATCCCAAAGTCGCATAGAATGTGACTTCATAGGATACCAAGTAGAACCGGTGGGTATCGACCTCTTAGTACACTATGAGCCGAGAGCTAAGACCGCTTGCTAAAGATGTATCCTTCAGAGCACAGGAGTTCTCACTCGAACATAGGACGACGAAGAGAGGAAAGTAAAGAACTTTGTACGACGTCAATGTAACCTGCTCTCCTTCTACTGGACATACGTACAGATCACGAAAACTGTTTGCGAAGAACCTACATGTTATGGCCGATATTGCTAAGTAATGATGCATTGAAACTTCAGATCAAGTACTCAAGAACCTCTAGGATCAACCAGAGGTAAGATCCGCACCAGAGTGGTACGGTAATCCTGTTCTGGAAGTCATGTTACTAGATCATGATGAACCTACGAACTATGAATAAGCGATGGTGAGCCCAGATTCCGCAAAGGCTTGAAGGCCATGAAATCTGAGATGGGATCCATGTATGAGAACAAAGTAGTGGACTTTGGTTTGACTTGCCCGATGATGCGAAGCAATTGAGAATAAATGATCTTCAAGAAGAACTGACGCTGATCGGTAATGTACTGTCTACAAAGCTCGACTTGTTCGCGAGAATTTTTCGACAATTCAACGAGGCGGTGACACGATGAGGACTTTCTCTCACCTGGTGTTAGGCATGCTTATTAGTCAGGGGGGGGGGGGGAGGGGGGGGGGGGGGGGGTGGGGGGGAGAGGGGGGGGGGCGGTGGGGCCGCGGGCGGCGCGCGGCGAGGTTGGGGACGAGGGGGCGAGAGGATGTCCGAATCATATGGTGCGGATTCGCCCCACATCACGATAATTATCAAATCGAGTTCAGATGGATGTCAGAACTGCATTACTCTGAATGGATTCTGCTAAGAAGATCTCAATACATCGGCAATCCGATATGTTTATTGTCACGAGATCCAAGCGACGCAACGAGACGTGCAGGCTCTCAGCGATCACGATTCTATGACTGGCTGCACAGCCCTCTCAGAGTTTCTGAGTAATATAACGCTTGAATATTGTATCATATCCGCATTGGTTTTAATACAGACATATCAGCACAGCCTGTAGTGTCACAAGAAATTGTAGTGCTGGAGCTCTTAACATTCATATTATATGTGTGATGACATATTTACTAATGAAGATAATGATATATGAACTATCTGAATACAATAAGGGATCAAACTATGAATAATAGAGTTAATTCCATTCGTAATGAGGTACCTCGGTGAAGCTTCTACATAATAACAAGGCATTAAGACTAAGAGATAAGACCGTACAAATCGCTAAACTCATGGCACCTATCACAAAGTCAACGATAACATGACAAGATTTCTCCGAGAGAGTTCAACAATGGATGCATTGCAAAAGTAAGGTTCTAATATGCGTCGTTACAGTGTGATACGTTCGATAAGATCACAATAATCCGATCAAGTGCTAGATACGATATATGAGATAAATTAAAGATTTCCCTGACTGCTCACTAACCAGTCAGGCTCCACCCTCATAGAGTACATGATCTAAATACTGCAGTGTTACCTAGACCAATGTGACTTTGCTATAATCTGATATGGTAGCAGGTAGAGTAGCCGAAAGTCAATCCGCAGATCGGAGCGACTTGTAGACCAATCGATCCATTATAGACACACTACAAAGTACTGTAACCACAGCGAACTGAAGCGATCATTTTCTACTATATGAGGTGACAAAGAGCCACCGTAAAAGTTACGTTGATGCAGAGCTTTGTATCGACTCGAGTCCGCACTGATTGCTACAGCTGCATAACCGCTTAATCCACGTAGTCCCCTGTTTCGAGTTGCAAATATTCAGCAACAGGAACATATCAATATTATTATAGTCTACATGTGCATACTGGCGAGCATACGTATTATAAAGGCATATAAACAGTCATATGTAACAGGTAGGTAGCATTCACATTAGGCTTAGGTGACACTATTTCTGAGTTACACAAAGCGTCCTTAGCGGATCCTACATTTGCTGTAATCCGGCAGAATACATTAGCGTGCGTCGGTGCGTTCTAAGCTGAGCGCACGTGCATAGAGTCCTGGCAGTAGAATCGAAACGGCAGTTCATACCCAGACTTAGGTGTCATACCTAGCTGCAGTACGTGGTCTCATATGTAAACTCTCTTAGTGCATCAACAACATCTGCCTCGCATATTCGCGTTGCGCACATTAGAGCAACCTCCCACTTATTCTTGATCCAGCTAATAAGGCGCAGGCTGTATCAATCTTGTAGACATAACATCAGAGAGTAGTGTCTTGTTTCATACCCTACTCTACATCACAGGATCTTATGCCATGCTGGAGCCGTTGCTATGAGAATTGATTCTTAACGAATACCGTACAATATTTGGATCTAAAGTCGCATATTCGTGCACAGGAGCATCGGGAATAGTCTTGTCGTCATTGACTAATGTCCTTTTCCATCGCCAAAAACACTTTTATCCTTAGCATCCCGAAGGCTCATGGCGTTTTGCTTTTTTTAGGGAGAGAGTGGTGGATTCTTAGCTACCCATGGCTCCTCCAATGCTATATTTATTCAGCATGCGCTCTGTTCTAGTTTCGCCAAGTGCCGCGTAGCCGCAGTCTAATAGTGGAGTCAACTGTTTATCCTGCCTCTCGCTGCTATGCCACCCATTCTGAATACTATCATTCTTGGATCCTATTGCTTGTCATTTTTTTCCCTGTCATTACGCTCCACCCATGATATTGTGTTGCCCTTTATCCCTACCTGTCCGAGCCGGCGTCAGACAATGCTGTGATCTGTCTCGCTGGCTCAATACAATAATACTGCCGAGTGTGAACGTGAGCCATGTACGCTTTCGAAGCGACCATACTCCTTGCAGTGTCCTCATCGTGCAGCTATGGCTTCTCCGTCCTCACTCTGTATAACTCAAGCTCCCCCGTTACTATCACAACTTTGTGTCTATGTGTGAGGGTTTTCCCCTGATTCCTTGAAGCGAAACGTCGTTCTCGTCATACTTCTGACTTTCAACAAGGTCCACCAGCATCTAGTGTACGCTAATGACCTGATTCTCGATTTTGATCACACTGACTTCAGTCCTTCCCATTAGCTTATTGCACGCCCGATTCGTCTTTCAGCTATGTTTATCTCCTCATTCCCGCTTCGTTGCTGGCGCCGTTTTCCCAGTCGACTTAGTTACATGTTTTGTCTACCCTTAACTTCGACATGAGCCCTAATGTCGTCATATATCTCCGCTCTTTCTGACCGTGTCGGTATGTTCTGAGCCAATCACGTGTTGGCGCGCTGATCTCTGACCAGCCAATCGTTGCGCACTACACAGTATCGTACTACTCGGGTTGGCTGGGATATATTAGGAGTAATCATGTGAAGTCCAATCTTTAGTGGAGACGAGTTGCTCTCCACTAACGCCGTGATCACTGCCATATCCTGCGGTCCCGGGCCGTATCTTTCGCCAGAATCTACCAGGTGCTATTTCCTTGTCTTCAACCTTCCTGGTCATTGTTACGGGGGTCATCTAGGCGTACGTCCGTGTGGCCTTCCGTCCCTGCGGGTGCCTCAATGTTGCTCTACTCTAGTTCCGAGCTCGACCCTATGTCCTCCTCACGGCAAGCATAGAGTACCTAATTCCTCCGTTGATCGTTCGTGTGGAGTTGATGATGTCTCAGTCTCACCGGAACGAGTAACTGCGTGCGCTCATGCCCGACGTATCCTTGCCGTTGAACCGGTATGCATTCCGAATCAAGGTTTAACCCTTCCGGCTACCCTGGATTGTGATGCTGTATACCGATGTGCTTCGTGGGGCGATACGTACATACTCTACCGACATGCAACCAATATTGTGCAGGCATAGTTCCCCTAACGGTACGGTGGGCCTTAGGCTCGCGCTTCCCTGACGCGATAAGCCCAAGCTTGCGTGTCAATATAGCTCGTCGGTAGCGGGAGGCGTCCGAATCAGCCGTATGTGGCAGTCTCGGCTCCGTCTCGCCTCACCCATTGTCCGGCCCGCCCTAAGTTGTCACTCCTGTGTCCAGATCATTCTTCTGCCCCGCCTTGTGTTTGAGCGCCATTCCACTCTCGCTCCCGTGGCATCCCGTGTTCGTCGTCTTTCCACCCTTCCACGCAGCATCCGACGTGTCTCGGTTCATTGTCTGTGTGCTGCCCGGGGGGGACGTTTTACCGTCCAACGACCCGCCTGCGCGCGTGCCCCCGCCGCCTCTCGTCATCTTCACGGCCCAACCGTCAAGCACCGAAACTACGTGCACCTCCGAGTTCGTAGCACACGTTCAGCTCGATGACGATCCCCGGACTCCGATCCAGCAAAGTGTACGGGGGAAGAGTTTGTCCCAGCACGACGGCGTGGTGACGATCTTGATGTACTACAGCAGCAGGGCTGTCGCTAAACTCGCCTAAGTATTATCGAGGACTATGGTGGCAGGGGGCACCGCACACGGCTAAGGAATAGATCACGTGGATCAACTTGTGTGTTTCTGGGGTGCCTCTGCCTCAGTATATAAAGGACTAGAGGGGGGGAGGCTGGCCGGCCAAGGAGGCGCGCCAGGAGAGTCCTACTCCCTCTGGGAGTAGGATTCCCCCCCCCAATCCTAGTTGGAATAGGATTCCTTGAGGGGGAAAAGAGAGAGAGGGGGCCGGCCACCTCTCCTAGTCCTAATAGGACTAGGGGAAGGGGGGGGCGCACAGCACCTTGGGCTGCCCCTTTCTCCTTTCCACTAAAGCCCACTAAGGCCCATATAGTCCCGGGGGGTTCCGGTAACCCCCGGTACTCCGTGTAAAGAGTCCCGGATGTGATCACGGACATGACGAGGAGTCTTGAAATGGTCGAGACATAAAGATTGATATATTGGAAGCCTATGTTTGGATATCGGAAGTGTTCCGGGTGAAATCGGGATTTTACCGGAGTACCGGGAGGTTACCGGAACCCCCCCGGGAGCTATATGGGCCTTAGTGGGCTTTAGTGGAAAGGAGAAAGGGGCAGCCCAAGGTTGGGTGTGCGCCTCCCCCCTTCCCCTAGTCCTATTAGGACTAGGAGAGGTGGCCGGCCCCCTCTCTCTCTTTCCCCCCTCAAAATCCTATTCCAACTAGGATTGGGGGGGGAGATCCTACTCCCAGAGGGAGTAGGACTCTCCTGCGCGCCCCTTGCCCTTGGCCGGCCAGCTCCCCGCACACCTCCACCCAACCTCTTCGCGTAGCACCTTTTTATACACAGAGAGCATGGGCCACATCACCTAAAGGACATCACTAATCACTAACTGTCTATCCAAGTTGATCACGCACGAGTAGTTACCTACATCGGTTTAGATGGGCGTCGTCACGGACCTACGGTTGACGCAACCCAAGCTACTACTCATGAAGATGGTAACCCCCGAGAGATAACTCGTCCTCCGTCAAAGTAACGCGATCCGTCAGGCAGATCACCGTGCGGGACAGTGCCATATTGGACCGCTTCACTATTCTACTGCCGTGACACTGATTCTGTTATCGAGTGAGGATCAGCAGCACATAACAAGCAGTCGTTGTTCAATCCGTTTCTTGTTCCCCATCGACTGGCCGGTATCGTTGCCCGAGATTCGATCGTCCCGGTATCGGCAATATATGTGTCAAACGTCTCTCGAGCGGAATTCACCTCTCCCCGACACGGTTGCTGATTCGAGATCGTTCTCTCGGTTGGACATCGTTCCGTCTAATCGAGCAGGCGAATCATCTGTCGAGTCAACGTAAATCTTACTTATTTGGATACAATTGCTGCAAGGGCTTTAGCCTGTGATGTGCAGTATTCCGTTTATCCGTGTGACTTGAGATACGGGTTGAGAGGTCCGTGAAGAGATATACCGCATCTCTAGTTGACTCACTAAGTTTATGCAAGCTGACCATATTCCGCCAGCTCTGGAAATCTCTGAAAACTGAGTGGTGCACGACGACAGACTCTCAATCAATCCCTCTCGTTTGCATGCATCACATCTCTTGCGGGCGTAGTAAATTTTTTGAAATTACTACGAAACCCAACACATGGGTCCCGGTTCTTGACAGAACCGGGACTAATGGGCTTGGCAGGCTCCAACCAAAGCCCTGTTTTCTACTAGTGCGTGTGTGCGTACTTATAGATAGAATTCGAAATCTGGCGTAGCATTGTGGTGTAGCCCTAGATGACCATATGGCGTGTAACCCTCATCAAACAAGCATAAACATGGAGGTCAAATGCTGGCTCTAAGATCCAACGCTTATTGCAGGAGACGACACGAGATGCTAGGAGGGAAGGAAAACAACTATCTTGGTAGACTCCCTGAGCGCATCATTTCTAAGCCCTTTTGATCTGAAGTGATTAGTGTGAAGAAATCAAATCACCTTCCTCCAATTAGCGTCAAGACAAGATCATTATACACATGGATTGGTTTATAATGAAACTACGACTTATGAATCATTTGATAGCAACCAATAATAAGGTTGCAAATGTGTAAGTAAGGGTTCTCTTTGCTGGACTTACTCAAACGCTCATTATCGTTTTGTGTCGCACAGCCGGACCACCTTGAAGGGGAGAAGCGGAAAAAAAGACATGAAAAGGTGTTGTCCTCGGCAAAGAAAGTGTGGTGTTTTCTTTCTGCAAATTTAAGATTTGAATGTAAATTATCATATAATCTGCAAGATCTTATTGAGTTGCGCTTTTGATAAATTCAATACTAGTATTTTGTATTTTTGTTACTTTTTATGCTAAATGGACCACCCTGACTTAAAATCCTTGTTCCACTGCACCTCACCCTTCTCGGAGGAGGATATCACAACCACTGGAGTAGAGGAGGCAGACGCGTCGCGCGAGTTGGATCCGCCCAACAAGATGGACGTCGAACTCTGGGCTGCTTGACCCATAGCCTTAGACGAGCTCAACCTGCCACCGTTGTTCCACTTGCACGCGGCAGCTAGAGGAGCTTGAAATGTGCCTAAACAGAGATGGCGGGAAATGTGTGAGCAGCCAATGTCGGGCTCTTACCCGTGATGTGGGGCGGAGGGGGTGTTGGGGATATAACTCCTAGGTATGACCCGCCCAGGAGGGGCCAGGTCATGCCTCCGACGGTTCATTATGAAGAAGCCCGTGAAAGCCCAGGGTGTGAAGGTGGCGACTCATGGAGGGGGGCCTCGATAAGGCCCAGGCCAGGGGCTCGTAAACCGTCATGTGGTAACTTGTATCGTAAGATAATTATTATTAGTTGTAAACCGAGCCGGTCATGATGTATGAACCGGCCAGGACTCTGTAAGCCGCCGCCTCAACCTGTGTATATAAAGGTGAGACCCTGCGGCAGGAAAGATTAAGAAGCAACTCATCCATAACTAGGTCAAACGTATTTGCTCCCTAGCAATCGAAACCCAAGCAATACAATCCAAAGCAGGAGTAGGCTTTTACCTTGTTGAAAGGGGCCGAACCTGGATAAACTCTCTGTGTCCTTTGTCTTGTTTAACCCCTTCAAGCTAACCTAGTTGCGATGGCTCCACATCTAAGTCCTTTCGCTAGGACATATGCCGTGTTAAGTCCACGGCACTTAGGGCTCGTTCTGGATGGAGGAAAAGTACAGTAAAATCATCGTAAAGCTATCCCTAAGGAACGATTTTGTTTTCTGCCATTCAGAACGAAGAAATCTCCCGTAGCCGATCCTCTGGAAAGTTTTCTATGCCTTCGTTTTCACAGGAAACCAAACATCTGGTCATAGCCCATTTTTTCACGGAGGAAAGAGGCAGGCAGGGGAAAAGGCAGGACCATGGCACATTAGGACCCACATCCACTGTGAAAAAGGTTGATCTATACGCATGGTGGCCCACTTACATAGTATTAGTATCATTTAAACCTCAATTCATGGGACCCACATGTGTTGATTTCATGGGTTACCTTATTCTGCATTCCGAACAGGCCTCTGTAGCTTCCTACAAAGTTTTTTGTTCTTACGTTTTGCATCTACCTTCCTTTTCATTTCCCCTCTTTCATTCCAAACCTGTGTTTTCAATCCCTTTGACCCGAACAGGCCCTCAGCTGCTCTAGCCATTGTAGGTGGTGGGGATGGTGGGTGACATGGATCTACATCTATGTTTATGAAAAAATACATGAATAACATGGGAATAAATGATTGTGGTGCATGTGAATATAATCATAATAACTGGGGAAATTCCATGATAGATATATATGTATGGTAGATTTTTTAGGAGATATTTTTGCTTATGTGCAAGAAATTTTTAGGAAATTCTCCCAAGGGATTTTATGTAGTCGTGAAGTATGCTCCACGTCTCAATGTGAAAGTGAGCAACGCCGAGCACTTAAGAGACCAACAATTATAAGATGAAATGGAAGTGTTGACTTTGAGCTTGCATTAATCATAAATAACTCACCTACTACACTTAAAATATATGGGTGAAGGGGTAAGTAGGAGAGAGAGGTACAAGGACCGGAGATCGGAGATCCTAAATTTGTGTGCAGGCAAAGCCTTGGAATCTGTAAGTGTTTTAGCCTGGAGACTCTGGTTTGTTGGTTCAGGCTCTTGTTAGTGTGGCACCGGCGGTCGTCGTCGGGGTTGCCGCTCCTACTTCCAGGCTCGAAGTGTTTGACTAGATTGGGTTGGAGGATCCGCTATTACGAGGGACTAAGTGGAAGTGCACGGCTCGAAGACTATATCTATTCCTTATAGTTCTTTAGCTTGGGGTCAGTTTTCTGCGGGTTTCCTTGGTTCGGACCCGAAGGTTCCAGGCAATCTGGGTGGAGGCTTAGGAGACCTTGCATATGCACTTCCTTACCCTCTTCATATCGTCACTCTGTGTTCGTGACTTGGTCTAGTTTCCTCACTTTCCATAGTTCATGCCTTCGCACCTAAGTTTACATAAATGAAAGTGCATCTCTTAGATCCCCCTATTGGGTTTTGGTGCAAATGTGCTTTGTATTATTTTGGTGAACCCAAGATTCACATTGAGTATAGGAAAACTGTATTATGAAGAAGGGCACAAACAATGTAATTTGGTTTGAACTACAAGAATAGATCCTAAAGCAAGGTTTTCCACAAACCACTGAAGCCGCCAAAATTTTGAGTATTTATAAGCTTCAGTACCTTCAAAGATTATTCTTTCAATATTACCGAGCCACTTAGACTTATTCCTCCACTTTAAAGAAACCCAGTTTTCCACTTGATGGAATCGCTGCCATTTTTTCTTCTAGAACCATCGAGCCTAATCTCATTAAAGCATTCTTTGTTAGCTCCGACACTTTTGTTTTGATTGAGGTATAAGGACTAGAGGTGGTGAATAGTCATATGAGAGATTACAATTCCAATTTAATGGTTTACAAATTTTAGACAAACATGGCAAGGACAAACTTCCTAAACCACTTACCAAGCAAGCTATCAAGAGTATTGAGAGGCGGAAAGTAACAACCTGCAAGTAAGTAGAAGGTAGGGTAAACATGCGAATACCCATGACAAGAGGATGTTTTTTTCATTGTTTCTAATAGAGCCGGCGCTATATTTCATCCACATTCATGGATGCTTCGAACCAACGATTCTAGGATCATAATGATCTTGTTTGCGACACCGAACAAGTGATCATGGTTTGCACCCAGAAGCCTCGCTGAGGGGTAGATCTTCACCAAGTAGTGATCCCTAATCCCATAGAGACTCTTGAGCCCTTCACATACATAAGATTATAGGCTCCCAAATGCCTCCTAACCGTCCTAGAGTAGCAAGCAAAGCAAAGTCACTTGACAAGAACTTATATGATCTTCAATCAAGCTCCTTCTTAAATCCAAGAGAACATTCTCTCACAAGAATAGAATTGTGGTGAAATAGATGAAGTTAGGAGTAGGAATAATCCAATAAAGGGAAGTTATTTGCCTTCAAGGAATAAAAAAGTGATGATGGAATCTACCGACTCTTCTTTTCCTCACTTGTGGTGGTAGATGATTGGAGTGGAATGGAAGGAGTGCATGGAGTGGATTGCAAGGTGGAATCAGCGAGTGAGGTTGTTACGAAGATTTTAGTCATGAAAGGGAATGTGTGCGTACTTATAGATAGAATTCGAAATCTGGCGTAGCATTGTGGTGTAGCCCTAGATGACCATATGGCGTGTTAACTTTTCTAGCAACCCTCATCAAACATGCATAAACATGGATGTCAAATACTGGCTCCAAGATCCAACGCTTATTGTAGGAGAAGGCATGAGATGCTAGGAAGGAAGGAAAACAACTATCTTGGTGTTGGAAATATGAACAATTTACCAAATGATTTTATGAACAGAAATACTAGATAAAGCATGAATAATATTGTAGAGATAAAACAAGTCATGCGTTCTGACAGAGAGAAGGTAAATAGCTTCTGCATATATGAACCGAAGCCTATCATATCTATAGCAGACAGTAGAACTAGTTGCATATATGAGGTAGAACCTAACATATTTAGGGCAAGTACTAGTACGAGAAACTATGGCAGGATATCTAACAGAAAGAAGAACACATACGAGACAACAGCAGCAGTAGCACTGGACTTGGGGTCGGTGTCCTCGCCAGCCATGTCGTCAAGGAGGTTGTCGACGTCGGGGAAGAAGTCGTCGTCGGGGAAGTAGTCGTCGGAGTCCGGGGCGTCCGTGACGAAGGAGTCAGTCAGTAGTCGCGCAGAGCACTCCCCAAAAACCTTATCACCCTTCTCCCGTACAGGACTCAAAGAGGTGCGGTTTCGGAGGCCTACTGTCCCGACCTGCGGTGCACGCCGCAAGCCGGGATGAGGAAGACAGCAGCAACTCAGAGATTGGAACCGGTGGCGAGAGGAAGGAGAAGTTCTGGTGCGTCTCTCTGAGAGGAGCGACCTCCCTTTTATAGGCGCAAGAGAAGGAGGCGAGAGGCTGCGCCGGGAGCTGAAGGGAACGCGGGAGATGAAACGAACAGACAACAGCCGAAGGGTGCATCGTTTGTATTCAATATCCACTACAGCAAAAACTTTGCAGCTCCCAAGTGACTTTTCATATACCCGTAGTGCGTGGCAAAAATTTAGAGCGTCGTGGGGAGGCGTGGCGGGCGGCGGAGGAGGAGCGCGCATGGATGTCCCTCTTGTTTTCATGCTCATACAAGTGGGGAAAGAACCTCCCTTATAAGGAGGTCCAACTCCCATTAAACTAGCAATGTGGGACTAAACTTTAGTAGTATCCCTTGCTTTGCACAAATGGGCTAAGTGGGCCTCTAGAATTTATTAGAAATTTCTGAAATAGTTATTGGGCTGTCCCCAATATAGATTAAATTCCAGCACTTGGTAGACTCCCAGAGCGCATCATTTCTAAGCTCTTTTGATATGAAGTGATTAGTGTGAAGAAATCAAATCACCTTCCTCAAATTAGCGTCAAGACAGGATCATTATACACATGGATTGGTTTATGATGAAACTACGACTTATGAATCATTTGATAGCAACCAATAATAAGTTCGCAAATGTGTAAGTAAGGGTTTTCTTTGCTGGACTTACTCAAACGCTTATTATCATTTTGCGTCGCACAGCCGGACCACCTTGAAGGGGAGAAGCGGAAAAAGGACATGTTACTCCATACTTATGTCCATGAAAGTTGGTTGTTTTATTTTTTTTCTTCTTCTAATCTATAGGGAAAAGACCTGGCTGTGCGTATTTTTCAGATTGAAATAATAGAAAAAGACTTGTGATGCAAGAGCTACGGAAGAAAAATAAGCAATCCTAACGGATTTGTTTTCCCCAAAACTAGAGGCTCCCAATCAACGTAACACTTAGTAGGGAGGGGTGGAGAGAAGCAATTCAAGCGGACGCGCTTCTTTTTGATCGAAATCATTGAAAGAAATCTTGTTGATGCAGGAGTTACCGGAAAAATAAATCCTAGTTGGACGGATTCATTCTCCTGAAATTCAAATCATAGAAAAAAATAGCTCTCCGGATGGAGGGGTCGAGAGCACCAACACAATTGGATGTGCATTTTCTTTTCAAGATAAAAATCATTGAAAAAAATTCCGTTGCGTTTTACAGAAATTCAAATCATAGAAAAAACGTAATTCATCAAATAAAAAAGGACTTACGTCACTTTGTACGTCTGCCCCCCCTACACACTCGAAGTCACATTTGTGAGGCCAGCGAGCTAGGGTGACGGGCCGGCACGACCCGGCCCAGCCAGTATCAAATGGCCCCCTGCACACACGAAACCACATATGTGAAGCCAGCGAGCTAGGGTAACGGGCCGACACGAACCGGCCCGGACAGAAGTACATCGTGACTGCCTTTTTGCCTCGGCACGCCAGGCGTGCTTCCTCGGCGAACGATCGGTCAGGAGCACGCTACTTAAGCTGGAGTACGTAGAGCTGAGCTCTCCAGGTGGTATAAATCTTGGTCGGCTCACCAACTCAATTCGCCTACGTTGCAACTCGTGTTCTTTTGCTGTTGAGGCATTGCGACTTTTCTGTTCCGAGTCGTTCGTGTTGGCATCCGTGGTTTTGCTTTTTTTTTTTGCTTTTTCTTAGATAGCTTACCACATTTTTTTTGCGGGGTCTTTTCTCTATAAATTACAAAAAATGTGGTATTCGTGCTTTAGTAAAGCTTTTTTTAGATAGCTTACCACACATGACATGTGGTATTGGTGTTTTTGCTTCTCACAAGAAGATGTGCAATCCATAAATCAAAAAGAAAATGTACACATATTTCAAAAGGTGCGGTTACATCTCAGTCGACAGAGATTCAACCAAATCTCAGCAAGTGATTCAACATATGAAAAAGAAGATTTCTTTTCACGCATCGACTAAGACTTTATTAAGTCTCAATCCACTGAATTCTAAAACCAATGTCCCACGGGCGTCTTCTCAGAAACAAGAACACACCATATGCATGAGCAGAGTCCAAATGAACACTTGAAATAATGCCAATTTCCATCTCAAAATAATAAAAATAAAATGTCAGTTTTCATGGCCGCATGTCCTTTTTAAGGGAATTAGTTGCATTTTATTAAAAAATACTCAGACACACTCCAAAGCTACTACCGCGCTAACCCCCGCTGGCGATTACTAGAACCAAGTCCTCCATGCCTTATACAAGCAACCTTTCCTAGCTAACAAATGTGCGACTCGCAGTTCGTCGCGCTCAAGAGATCTTGATCTCCTTGAAAGACCGACGAATTTCCTTCACCTCTTCCACTCTGTGCTTATAAAAGCATCTACAGCCAGGTGCCCAAAACCCGCCTCAAATGTCTGGCCATCTCTCGATGCCAAATCCAGCTCGCCGCCCGATGCCAAATCCAGCTATTTAAGCCGGCCGACATCCTCCAACCGTAGCCACATCCATCTCCTCCCTCTCCGCGTCGCCAACCCGAGCCCATCCACCTCTGTCCCGCTCTGTCGCCCTTCCCACATCCGCTAGTAGCTATGACCCCTCGCAGCCAGGCAACTTATGTAACGCCAGAACGCTGGCTACAACTCCTTGAGCAGGTCCTGGCAGGGCGCGAAGTCCGGATGGCCGTGGGGCTTCCTCCTCCGCCCACGGTAGATCCAAAGGAGGAGGAGGAGGAACACGAGGACGGGGAGGAGGAGGAGCCGGAGGCGGAGGCGAATGGTCTGGAGGAGGAGGACGATGGGCCGCGTATCTGCAGGCGATGCAACATGCGATTCTCGAGTCTCTCGGGTTGGAATCGGTGGCGGAGCCCAAGCGGCACCGTTTGTAGGAGGCGAAGCACGCCGCGGATGGTCTGCAAGAGGCGGAGGCCGAGCACCCCATGAACATTTCCAACGACGAAACTCTGATTTTCATGGGTATGGGCCTAACAAATTATCTTGGCCCCCTGATTTTCATGGGTGTGGGCCTCTCCCACCCCCTTTGATCCAATCTTAAATCTCCACATTTGCTGTTAAGTAAAAATCTTACGTTACTTTACCAAGGTCTAGCATTACTCGTACTACTATAGCACATCCGATCAATGGCAATTGGCAAATGAGCAGTGCTAGGTGTACGATGAATATTTGTACGACTTTCTACGACACTGCTCAGTCACCCTGCGATCAAATCTCTGCATCAGCGGCAATCGTGGGATCACTGGGTCGGACTGAATCGTACATTTAAAGTCGTACGCAGAGCTATTTCGTTTGCCGTGCATGCAGCCGCCAATCGCATGGCCTGCCCAAGATACCGCGAAGCGCGCGTGTGATCTCGTCTCTTGGGGTTTCGAGGACGAAGCGGCTGCTGCTTGCTGGGCTTCCGCTCTCCTTTGATGCCACGTGAAGATACTTTGGCCAATTGCCATTTTTTTTGCGGGATTTGCCAACGAAATTGCTCTGCGTACGACTTTAAATGTACGGCAAACCATGCATGATCAATCAATACTAGTGTTGCAATGTGAATGTAGTCTTGGCTCTGCCATGCTCTAGAGTCGTTCTGATTTTTCATATGAAGTTAGCGGATTGTGCTCCACATTCGATCACCTCATTCCCGTACGACAGCTCACCGTCCGCCGGGTGTTGTTGGGTGACGACCAGACGACAATATTTAAGGCGCTTCCCCTTGCTTGGTTAGATGAAGATGTAAGCTGAAGACCTCTTCCGTGTTGGTTGTGCTAATGAGGTTTGTGACCGCGGTTGTTGGTAGTGGTGCGACCTACTTGGGGCCAACGGTGGTATGTATTTTCATTTATGGCGACCTTTGGAAATTTGACCAGAAAACAAGTACTAATATATAGTACGTATAAGGAAACAATAGCAGTTGATTATTGGCAGCTCCCTCATGCAGGATGACCGTAAAATTTGGGGGAAGTTGCATGTGGTCTATTTTTGTCGGGTTCCATAAACTTCTTTCCCTAAATTCATTTTTATTTATTTTTAGTTAAACAAAAATACATAATAACCTAGGATCTGACAATCAGTGACACGCGTGACAGCTGAGCACCGCGGGGCATTGCGTGGGGGTACGGGATGGTCACCGGCGAGGGGCATTGCGGCACGTTGGAAGGGCGGGTGTGGCAACGGGCGGCCTACACCACATACGGCCGTGTTTATTAAGGGCGCGGACGTTCCAAAAAAAAACATATGGCCGTGTGAAGCAGGGGATATATAGGGCAGTACTACACAATATGTACATGTGAATTTCACTAATTAAAACTTGTGTGTGTATGAATTTCCCTCTATGTGTTGAAATACACTTTGCATACGTGCGTGCTTCATAATTATAATCAATTAACATACGCACAGTTGCCATTCTTGATCGTGTACGTGCATGCTTAAGACAAAATTTATATGCAATTTGGCTAAAGTATTGTGGATGACTGGATGTACATGTGAAACGGAGGGATTAGTACTTAACTGGTAGAGTTGGTGGCTGATCATCGGGTGTGCTACTCCTACCACTACAGCACATCAGATCAATGGCAGTTGGCTAAAGTATCTTCACGTGGCATCAAACAAGAGCGGAAGCCCAGCAGCCTCTTGGTCCTCGAAACCCCAAGAGACGAGATCACACGCGTGCTGCGCAGTATCTTGGGCAGGCCATGCGATTGGTGGCTGCATGCACGGCAAACCATGCATGATCAATCAATATACTAGTTGGCGTACCGAGAACCAGCTCATATTCATTCAGATTCACAGTGAAGAAAATGATTACACCTCACTCGGCAGATCTGGGTCGCCAAGAAAAGATGGAGAAGAAAGGTGGGGAGAGGCAGGGGCAGGAGCAGGACGATGAGGACCTCGCCAACCTCATCCTCTCTTGGTCCATCCAGGACGTCGTCAACCAGGACCTCTTCAGGGACAAGGTAATTCCAAGTCGAATCCTTCTTCCCAGAGAGCAAGCAGCAGAGTATGTACTTGACCAGCATGCGTTGCATGGTGATGGTGCGTGATTTCTTCCACAGGTGAGCCGGATACCAGACAGGTTCTTGGGCCTGAGGAGCTACCTGGATTCATTCAAGGCCCCGCTGCTGGAAGAAATCCGAGCAGAGATGAGGTCCAACCTGCTGGACGCACAGACCAACCGCCCCAAGCCCGTGCAGGAGATACAGCCGTTGTACTTCCGCATGCCAATGGGCGTGCCAAGGCCCCCACTGTATCGCGTGACCATCCGTGGAGCTTGCCCTCCATTCATGAGCGACATCGTCGTGCTCTCGGCGCTGCTTCGACCGTCCGACCTTGCCAGCAGCAAGGATGGCGCCTCCTACTGCCTTGCACAGGTCCTCAAAGTCCACGACGAGAGCAGCAGCTTCGTGGTCAGAGCTTCCCATATAGTAGACGGTTACGTCAACAGCTACGCGTTCGTTGTTAGCTTGCTCAGCTTCATACCCTACCAACGCATCTGGCGGTGCCTCCGCTACCGAGCCAACTCTTCCGTCAAGAGAGACGACTCCGTTCTCAAGGCTATCGCGGGGGAAGCGGAAGACTCCTCCATGCAGCTGGTAAGCTTCTTTGGTTCTCATATCCTTTCGTTCAATCGTTTCTACTTTCTAGTAGTAAGTAACAAAGTTCCGCGGGCTAGACCTTAAGTACTTATTTATATTTTTTAAATGTTTTATATATCAAAAAATAATAAGTGTAGTTGTCAATCATTGTAAACTTTGTGACAACTCAATCACATAATATCGTCAATAAATTTAATTTCATATTGAGCCTTTATTTTGTTGTCGAAATATGGGACATGTATTTTTTTAGTGCAACCGAATGATTTAATAAGTAGCAATACAATGCATTCACTTACTTAAAGGTGTTCATTCAGTATACCAGGTTTGGCTTGAAGACAGTTTGATTTAGAAGGAATTACAAACTTGTATGACTATACCACAAAAGTTTTCTAGCTTATCGAATACTTGATGCATGTTTGTCTGAAGTGAAAAATAAAGCTATGACCAAAAGTTGTACCTACTTGTACTTAAAGCCTACATGCCTCACATGCTTATAACTCAAGTACCACAACACATCAAATTATACGATCTTATATACTATATAGCTCAGTATCTGCAACATCTTCTCAGGAGATAATACATAACTGAAAGTTTAGAGAAACCCCGAAGTATCAAATCAGTATAAATACTTTTTCTAAAGGGACCGTAAAATTGAATTGCTGAAAGAAGGTACAGACAGTAATATGAACTGAATATTGTACTTATAGAAATATAAGTCGAGCTACTATCCTTTTCTTGTTCCATATTGGTTCCAATACATTTCTACTAAGTAAAGTGATTTCACATATCTTATTTACACTACTAGAGATATGAGTTTTAGCCACCAAGGTGATCGGTTGCTAAAAGTACAAAATTGGTCGCTGGTGGTCTACTGGTACCAACACTACTTGGTTGCTTCGCGGTGGCTATAGTCTAGTCGCTATAGATATTGAGCGACCAACATTGAGAACCCTGGTCACTAAATGTCATACCAATAGCTACCAACCAAATCTGATGACTAATGGCATCTAGCGACCAAGGGAGACTTGGTGACTAATGATATCTAGAGACCATGGACGACTTGGTTGCTAAAAATGTACAGCCACCATGTACATGGTTAGTGGCTAGAGATATCAAGTGACCAGCCAAGGCTTGGTGACTAAAAGAATGTAGAGACCAGCTACATGTTGTAACCAAAAGATTGTAAACCTTGGTAACTACAGGCATGAGAAAGCAACTATATCATAGGTACAATATATTGTCACACGCTGACATTAACAGTATGCAAGAAATCTCAGAATTTTAGACATTTGACAATAAGAAGTTCATAATCAACATTTGTACACTTAAGATCCAAACATTACATGCTAATCTGAATTTTGTTTCGCAAGTAGGAAATACCACTCTAGCATTTGCAAAGTACAGTACCATCTTTAGTACTGATCTGAACATATGATCCAATCAGTAAACCCCAATATGATCCAAACATTACATTTAGCATTTGTACACTGAATTTTCTTTAGATCCAACATAGTCTACTAGATGTGCAAGAAATGCAGAGGCAATAGTTTTCTCTTCTCGGTCTTTAGCTCGAGTATTGCTTTCCGCTGCTCCTCCAAGGTCATCTCCTATATAATGGTGGCCAGAGCACATGTTATCTCATTAACAACATCAGACATGAGAAACATCAGAAAGACTGCAAGCATGCCAACAAACTAAGCTGGAGAAACCAAATTGCCAGTCACTTGATCAGCTTTGCCATAGCTCAGAAGCTCAACAACATCGACAGGAAGAAAAACTACACACATACACAGGAAAGTGCGCCACCTACCTACTTTTAATTTCTACTATCAGTCTCAGTTATGAAAGCTCATTTGTGGATGATAACAGGCATAGAAATATGTAGCTATTTTCTTCAGGTTACAACGCCACCATTTCTGCAGCCAAAGTTTCATCTAGTGGCACAACCCTAAAAATATCAGCCAAATCGTCAGAGATGGCACCACTGAAGATCATTCGTTAGATATTTTCTGTTATCTACTCGTATTTGTTTCACTTTCCTACTGGACTCAAGTCTTAATCCAGTCAATCTAAAGGTTAACACATACACTGATCACTTGGGTAGAATCTGTTTGTTTCTACCCGCAAAAAGAAAGTATCCATTTTAACGCTAGACATAATGGCGTGGTGTCTCTAAACCACAATACCATCATGTCAGCAGCCAAAGTTTCACCACAAAAATCTACAATCAGCCACGACCGAGAACACAAGAAATCTATAAAGGATCCTCGAAAATCATCAACTTGCCGTTAGCTACTGGTTTTCCACCAAATCTATAATTGCTTTGTGTATGTCAGTAGAAAAATGAAAAGGATGGTAGACAAAGGCAACTAACCAACATAAAATGAAGGTAGCACTGATCATGAATACCTAGACCCTCCATCCGACACCAGAGAGCCTGTGATTCACAAATTTGGACCATCAAGATTAAGATCATGAAGAAATTTGCCAAATCACATAGTATTTTGATTGTTTGAAGCAGAGGCAAACTGATCATACCATTTCCATCAGAAGAAGAAGTTGGAGTAGGTCTATATCCTGGCCTCAAATGACTGTTGAAAATGTATACATGTATTACTAGCTATACATTGGAATTTGTAAGTCCATATATTCATGATGAGTATCTTCATTTTCCGTTACAGAATTATTAGCAAGAACTATCGTGATTAGAAGATCTTGATACCAAGTACACTGTTATATCTAAGCAAGCTGCAGGTGTAGGAGGCATCATCTAAAGTACCAGAGCATGGGAAAAATAACATTACCTTGCAAATGATCTTGGAAAACTTGACATCCTTTGTACAGTGTTAGACATCAGCGAACCTGTGTCAGAAATTGGAATGCTTTAACAAAAGCAATATGCTACATATATTTTCAGTGAATAAAAATGACAAAAATAGTTGAGATTGATGTGTTGCATACCTATTCCGTCAGATGGCATTGGCCGCTCAGTTGTGAAACCTAGCCCTGTTGCAGTAGTGCCGTCCATAGGAGGTGAAATGCCAACCAAGTTAGACACGACACTTTGTAGCCAATCGATCTTCTTCTGTTGAGCTTCAAGTTGAGATTGTTGAGCCTCAATTTGAGTTTGTTGTGTAGCAACAATCTCCTTTGTAGAGGCCAATTCTTCCACTACATGCTGAGTTGAGCTTGATGCGCTTGAGTAAGCCCTTCTATTTGGTTTTGGTCCATGACCCCGACCTCTGATGTAACCATATGCCTTACCAAGCACATGCTCGCAAATCTGTTGCTCTGTTAAAGGTACTTCACCCTCCTCTATGGGTTCCTTTTGCTTCTGCAACATTTCTTCCTGCATTAATAATACAAGAAATGAAAGGCATTTACATTCTTAATTGCAGCAACATAATGATGTATTTAAAAGTACCCAAATTCACTATTAGTATAATGCAACACTAACAACTTTGAACCTATAATACCTAAATCAGAGCACCTTGATCATGTTCCTTCTCTGCCAGGCAATTGAAATCATATATTCCCGGTCCGGCCATCAAGCCCAACAGCCTGTGGAGGAGAATCGGGCACCGGTTTTGGATGGGCAACATGTTTTTAGATGAGTTACCTCTTGGGTTGCACGATAAGTGCCTCTTTTTCTCTCTGGTGATTTACAATCCATCCCAGTATTATCATAATACCAGTAGATTCTATTGTTGTAATATGCTGTCACCTATCTGGCATCCTGATCTCTTTCTTTCTGACACAAAATATTGCAGTCCAGGGGATGTGAAAGATGTTATATCTATTTATTTTTTACGGGAAGATGTTATATCTGTTGGCGCAGCTTTGATCTTGACGACGCAGCACGCCCGGGAACAACGAGGATGAAGCGACCGAAATACGTCCGGAAGCTAATTTGTTTAGAAGCAAAACACACGACGGCCTACAGCTAAAACTAGCTCGAAATTTGCGACATTCACACACGCCAGATTGATCTTTTTTTCCCCTCCGCCACGGCTTCCCTGTAGCTTTTCTCCTTTATATAGCTGATTACAAAGACTCCACGACTCATACGCACTGGTCCGAGATGCTTGCACCAGCCCATAAATCGAGCGTTGGAGCTTGCACACCTTGTCAGCATTCTTAGGATCGACAAAACCTTCCGGCTGCATCATATACATTTCTTCCTTAAGGAAACCATTAAGGAATGCTGTTTTGACGTCCATTTGCCATATTTCATAATCGTAGAATGCGGCAATTGCTAACATGATTCGGACGGACTTTAGCTTCGCTACCGGTGAGAAAGTCTCA
Organism: Triticum urartu; assembly: GCF_003073215.2. Lineage (NCBI taxonomy): Eukaryota > Viridiplantae > Streptophyta > Magnoliopsida > Poales > Poaceae > Triticum > Triticum urartu. The sequence continues at coordinate 679,182,118 of NC_053024.1, forward strand.
TCGTAGTCAACCCCTTGAACTTGTCGATAACCCTTAGCGACAAGTCGAGCTTTATAGATGGTCACATTACCATCCGCATCTGTCTTCTTCTTAAAGATCCATTTATTTTCTATGGCTCGCCGTTCAACAGGCAAGTCAGTCAAAGTCCATACTTCATTTTCATACATGGATCCTATCTCGGATTTCATGGCTTCTAGCCATTTGTCGGAATTCGGGCCCGCCATCGCTTCTTCATAGTTCGAAGGTTCACCGTTGTCTAACAACATGATTTCCAAGACAGGATTGCCATACCACTCTGGTGCGGAACGTGTCCTTGTGGACCTTCGAATTTCAGTAGGAGCTTGATCAGAAGTATCTGATCATTATCATTAACTTCCTCTCTAGTCGGTGCAGGCACCTCAGGAACATTTTCTTGAGTTGCGCTATTTTCCGGTTCAAGAGGTAATACTTCATCAAGCTCTACTTTCCTCCCACTTACTTCTTTCGAGAGAAACTCTTTCTCTAGAAAGGACCCATTCTTGGCAACAAAGATCTTGCCTTCGGATCTGAGGTAGAAGGTGTACCCAATAGTTTCTTTTGGGTATCCTATGAAGACGCATTTTTCCGACTTGGGTTCGAGCTTTTCAGGTTGAAGTTTCTTGACATAAGCATCGCATCCCCAAACTTTTAGAAACGACAGCTTAGGTTTCTTCCTAAACCATAATTCATACGGTGTCGTCTCAACGGATTTCGACGGAGCCCTATTTAAAGTGAATGCGGAAGTCTCTAAAGCATAGCCCCAAAAAGATAGCGGTAAATCGGTAAGAGACATCATAGATCGCACCATATCTAATAGAGTGCGATTATGACGTTCGTACACACCGTTACGCTGAGGTGTTCCAGGCGGCGTGAGTTGTGAAACTATTCCACTTTTTCTTAAGTGTGTGCCAAACTCGTGACTCAAGTATTCTCCTCCACAATCTGATCGTAGAAACTTGATTTTCCTGTCACGTTGATTTTCAACCTCACTCTGAAATTCCTTGAACTTTTCAAAGGTTTCGGACTTGTGTTTCATTAAGTAGATATACCCATATCTACTTAAATCATCAGTGAGCGTGAGAACATAACGATAGCCACCGCGAGCCTCAACACTCATTGGACCGCACACATCAGTATGTATGATTTCCAATAAGTTGGTTGCTCGCTCCATTGTTCCTGAGAACGGAGTCTTGGTCATCTTACCTATGAGGCATGGTTCGCACGTGTCAAATGATTCATAATCAAGAGACTCTAAAAGTCCATCGTCATGGAGCTTCTTCATGCGTTTGACACCTATGTGACCAAGGCGGCAGTGCCACAAGTATGTGGGACTATCATTATCAACCTTACATCTTTTGGTACTCACACTATGAACATGTGTAGTATTACGTTCGAGATTCATAAAGAATAAACCATTCACCATAGGAGCATGACCATAAAACATATCTCTCATATAAATAGAACAACCATTATTATCGGATTTAAATGAGTAGCCATCTCGAATTAAACGAGATCCCGATACAATGTTGATGCTCAAAGCTGGCACTAAATAACAATTATTAAGGTTTAAAACTAATCCCGAAGGTAGATATAGAGGTAGCGTGCCGACGGCGATCACATTGACCTTGGAACCATTTCCGACGCGCATCGTCACCTCGTCCTTTGCCAGTTTCCTCTTATTCCGTAGCCCCTGCTTTGAGTTACAAATGTGAGCAACTGCACCGGTATCAAATACCCAGGAGCTACTACGGACACTAGTAAGGTACATATCAATTACATGTATATCACATATACCTTTTGTTTTGCCAGCCTTCTTGTCTGCTAAGTATTTAGGGCAGTTCCGCTTCCAGTGACCGCTTCCCTTGCAATAAAAGCACTCAGTCTCGGGCTTGGGTCCATTCTTTGGCTTCTTCCCGGCAGCTTGCTTGCCGGGCGCGGCAACCTCCTTGCCGTCCTTCTTGAAGTTCTTTTTACCCTTGCCTTTCTTGAACTTAGTGGTTTTATTGACCATCAACACTTGATGTTCCTTCTTGACTTCTACCTCCGCTGATTTAAGCATTGAGAACAACTCAGGAATGGTCTTTTGCATCCCCTGCATGTTGAAGTTCATCACAAAGCTCTTGTAGCTTGGTGGAAGCGACTGGAGGATTCTGTCAATGACCGCATCATCCGGGAGATTAACCCCTAGTTGAGACAAGCGGTTATGTAACCCAGACATAGTGAGTATGTGCTCACTGACAGAACTATTTTCCTCCATCTTACAGCTGAAGAACTTATCGGAGACTTCATATCTCTCGATCCGGGCATGAGCTTGAAAAACCATTTTCAGCTCTTCGAACATCTCATATGCTCCATGTCTCTCAAAACGCTTTTGGAGCCCCGGCTCTAAGCTGTAAAGCATGCCGCACTGAACGAGGGAGTAGTCGTCAACACGTGTCTGCCAAGCGTTCATAACGTCTTGGTTCTGTGGGACGGGAGCTTCACCTAGCGGTGCTTGTAGGACATAATCTTTCTTGGCAGCTATGAGGATGATCCTCAGGTTCCGGACCCAGTCCGTATAGTTGCTGCCATCGTCTTTCAGCTTGGTTTTCTCTAGGAATGCGTTGAAGTTGAGGACTACGTGGGCCATTTGATCTACAAGACATATTGTAAAATATTTTAGACTAAGTTCATGATAATTTAAGTTCATCTAATCAAATTATTAATGAACTCCCACTTAGATTAGACATCCCTCTAGTCATCTAAGTATTACATGATCCGAGTTAACTAGGCCGTGTCCGATCATCACGTGAGACGGACTAGTCAACATCGGTGAACATCTTCATGTTGATCGTATCTTCTATACGACTCATGCTCGACCTTTCGGTCTTCTGTGTTCCGAGGCCATGTCTGTACATGCTAGGCTTGTCAAGTCAACCTAAGTGTTTGCATGTGTAAATCTGTCTTACACCCGTTGTATGTGAACGTCTGAATAAAACACCCGATCATCACGTGGTGTTTTGAAACAGCGAACTGTCGCAACGGTGCACAGTTAGGGGGAACACTTCTTGAAATTATTTATGAGGGATCATCTTATTTACTACCGTCGTTCTAAGTAAACAAGATGCAAAACATGATAAACATCACATGCAATCAAATAATAACGTGACATGATATGGCCAATATCACATAGCTCCTTTGATCTCCATCTTGGGGCTCCATGATCATCTTGTCACCGGCTTGACACCATGATCTCCATCATCATGATCTCCATCATCGTGTCTCCATGAAGTTGCTCGCCAACTATTACTTCTACTACTATGGCTAACGCGTTTAGCAATAAAGTAAAGTAACTTACATGGCGTTTCTCAATGACACGCAGGTCATATAAAAGAATAAAGACAACTCCTATGGCTCCTGCCGGTTGTCATACTCATCGACATGCAAGTCGTGATTCCTATTACAATAGAATGAACATCTCATACATCACATATAGATCATTCATCATCCATCACAACTTTGGCCATATCATATCACAAACCACTTGCTGCAAAAACAAGTTAGACATCCTCTAATTGTTGTTGCAAGTTTTACGTGGCTGAATTAGGGTTCTAGCAAGAACGTCTTCTTACCTACGTTAAAGCCACAACGTGATTTGTCAACTTCTATTTACCCTTCATAAGGACCCTGTTCATCGAATCCGCTCCAACTAAAGTGGGAGAGACAGACACCCGCCAGCCACCTTATGCAACTAGTGCATGTTAGTCGGTGGAAACGGTCTCATGTAAGCGTACGTGTAAGGTTGGTCCGGGCCGCTTCATCCCACAATGCCGCTGAAGCAAGAAATGACTAGTAGCGGCAAGAAAGTTGACAAATCTACGCCCACAACAAATTGTGTTCTACTCGCGCAAGAAGAACTACGCATAGACCTAGCTCATGATGCCACTGTTGGGGAACGTTGCAGAAAACAAAAATTTTCCTACTCGTTTCACCAAGATCCATCTAGGAGTTCATCTAGCAACGAGTCATCGGATGCATCTACATACCTTTGTAGATCGCGTGCGGAAGCGTTCAAAGAACGGTGATGATGTAGTCGAACACGACGTGATCCAAATCACCGATGACCAAGCGCCGAACGGACGGCACCTCCGCGTTCAACACACGTACGGGACGGGAGACGTCTCCTCCTTCTTGATCCAGCAAGGGGGAAGGAGAGGTTGATGAAGATCCAGCGTCACAGTAGCAGGGCTTCGCCTATACTACGAGAGAGAGACGTAACGGGGAGAGAGGGAGGTGCCAGGGGCTGGTGTGTCAAGTCCCTCCTCTCCCCCACTATATATAGGGGTGCTAGGGGGGCGCCGGCCCTAGTAGATGGAATCTACTAGGGGGGGCCGCGGCCAAGGGTGGGGGGCTTGCCCCCCAAGCAAGGGGGCGCCCCCTTTAGGGTTTCCCCTCAACCCTAGCCGCATGGGCCCTAGGGGAGTGGCGCCCCAGCCCACTTTGGGCTGGGTTCCCTCCCACTTCAGCCCATGGGGCCCCCCGGGATGGGTGGCCCCATCCGGTGGACCCCCGGGGCCCTTCCGGTGGTCTCGGTACAATACCGGTGACCCCGAAACTTGTCCCGATGGCCGAAACAGCACTTCCTATATATAATTCTTTACCTCCGGACCATTCCGGAACTTCTCGTGACGTCCGGGATCTCATCCGGGACTCCGAAAAACATTCGGGTTACTGCATATACATATCTTCATAACCCTAGCGTCACCGAACCTTAAGTGTGTAGACCCTACGGGTTCGGGAGACAAGCAGACATGACCGAGACGACTCTCCGGTCAATAACCAACAGCGGGATCTGGATACCCATGTTGGCTCCCACATGCTCCACGATGATCTCATCGGATGAACCACGATGTCGAGGATTCAATCAACCCCGTATGCAATTCCCTTTGTCAATCGATATGTTACTTACCCGAGATTCGATCGTCGGTATCCCAATACCTCGTTCAATCTCGTTACCAGCAAGTCACTTTACTCGTACCGTAATGCATGATCCCGTGACCAGACACTTGGTCACTTTGAGCTCATTATGATGATGCATTACCGAGTGGGCCCAGTGATACCTCTCCGTCATACGGAGTGACAAATCCCAGTCTTGATCCATGTCAACCCAACAGACACTTTCGGAGATACCCGTAGTCTACCTTTATAGTCACCCAGTTACGTTGTGACGTTTGGTATACCCAAAGCACTCCTACGGTATCCGGGAGTTACACGATCTCATGGTCTAAGGAAAAGATACTTGACATTGGAAAAACTCTAGCAAACGAACTATACGATCTTGTGCTATGTTTAGGATTGGGTCTTGTCCATCACATCATTCTCCTAATGATGTGATCTCGTTATCAATGACATCCAATGTCCATAGTCAGGAAACCATGACTATCTGTTGATCAACGAGCTAGTCAACTAGAGGCTTACTAGGGACATATTGGTGTCTATTATCCACACATGTATTACGATTTCCGGATAACACAATTATAGCATGAATAAAGACAATTATCATGAATAAGGAAATATAATAATAATGCTTTTATTATTGCCTCTAGGGCATATTTCCAACAATAATGTTGTACTAGAATTGTATACAAGGACAGTCTTCAAACATTCTACTACAACATTATACAAAGACAGCCTTCATAGAACAGTATATCCTTGGAAAACATTATACTACAAGTCCTAATGCTATAAACATTATATTCAAATCACAAAACCGAACTCTACATCATAGGCCAAGCCAGTTTTCAAATTACAAAGTAAATGCTACATGTATATTTTACTTCCACATTTCCACAAACACTTGAAGTGCATGATTTAGCCATCAAGTACTCCAAGCAAATTAATGGAGAGACACTGGGAAGGAGGCAAGGACAAAGGGGAGATCATTCTTACGGGTTGAAGCCTGTGAGAGCGAGATCTCGCGAGCTTGGGCGTCTCCTTCAGAGCTGGTTGGGGAAGAAGGAACCCTAGGCGCCTGTTGCAGCAGCCTAGGTACGTTGACCACGCGGCGGGCGCCTGTCTGCTATCGCGGCCACTCCTGCGTCCCCTCCCCCCACGCAGCCGCGCTGCCACCACCGCTGCAAGGGACACGGCCGCCGCTGCCGCAAGGAACGCGCCCTCCGCCTTCCGCCGCCCCCTCCGCCTTCTGCCGCCCCCTCCGCAAGGACCCGCCGTGGCCGTCGGCTGCCGCCAGGGACGATTTGATTTGGGGATTTGGGGCGAGTCGCCTTGCCGTCGGCCGCCGCCAGGAAAGAGCTCTGCCTCGCCTCTGTTTTCTTCGAGCGTGGGGATGGATGGATGCCCTGGAGCGGAGCCGATTGGCTTTTTTTCAATTTCCTCCCTGGTTGCTATAAGTACTCACATGATTGAATAGTACCCATTCGTGACAGCTGACTATAGTAACCGAGTTTGTACTAAACTGGTTGCAATTAGTATATCTATAGGCACCAAAATGCTTGGTAACAATAGGTGTGGTCGCTAATACTACATTTTCTTGTAGTGTATGTTGGATGTTGTTTTCGTACACATAGTACTACTACTATAGTGCAAGCTTATCATCAACAAGTAGATCCATACAAAAGTGGTGCCTCCTTGGAGGCCGCAAGGGGCAGATCGCGGTGCTCCAAATGATGGCGAGAATCAATCATTAACTATGAACAAAAAAAGTAATTACTTCTTTTTTTGAGACAATGGGTACGGGCTTGGCACCGAAGAGCCCAGCGGTCTTCATCACGTACGAGTGCCAGTAGTACGAGGGCCCATGCCATGTGCTCAATGTGCTCATCACGAGGACGATCCTCGCGACGAAACAAAC
>NC_053024.1:679189985-679230769 GCF_003073215.2 Triticum urartu
AGAAACCCGAATGTTGTTCGGAGTCCCGGATGAGATCCCGGACGTCACGAGGAGTTCCGGAATGGTCCGGAGGTAAAGAATTATATATAGGAAGTGCTGTTTCGGGCATCGGGACAAGTTTCGGGGTTATCGGTATTGTACCGGGACCACCGGAAGGGTCCCGGGGGTCCACCGGGTGGGGCCACCTATCCCAGAGAGCCCCATGGGCTGAAATAGGATGGAACCCAGCCCATAGTGGGCTGGGGCGCCAGCCCCTATAGGCCCATGCGCCTAGGGTTCCACCATGGAAGAGTCCATGTGGTGGAAGGCACCCCTAGGTGCCTTGGGGGGGAGGGAATCCTCCCCTTGGCCGCCGCCCCCCCCTAGTAGATCTCATCTACTAGGGCCGGCGCCCCCCCATGGCACCCCTATATATGGTGGGGGGAGAGGAGAGATTTAAAACCAGCCCCTGGCGCCTCCCTCTCTCCCCGTTACGTCTCTCCCTTGTAGTCTTGGCGAAGCCCTGCTTCTGTGACGCCCTGCATCCACCACCACGCCGTCGTGCTGCTGGATCTTCATCAACCTCTCCTTCCCCCTTGCTGGATCAAGAAGGAGGAGACGTCTCCCGTCCCGTACGTGTGTTGAACGCGGAGGTGCCGTCCGTTCGGCGCTGGTCATCGGTGATTTGGATCACGTCGAGTACGACTACATCATCACCGTTCTTTTGAACGCTTCCGTGCGCCATCTACAAAGGTTTGTAGATGCATCCGATGACTCGTTGCTAGATGAACTCCTAGATGATCTTGGTGAAACGAGTAGGAAAATTTTTGTTTTCTGCAACGTTCCCCAACACACCCGGCATGTCAGAAGGCTTCCATGCAAAGATGTCCCAGTTCTCACGGAGGAACTGGATGAGCGCTTCTTCCTATTTGGAGTCGAGTGTGGTTGAAATGTGAGTCGGAGCTGCATTGGGATCCGTCGGGTGAATGTGAATCGACTTCGTTTCACCAGACGACTGGAATGCTGAATCTGTGGCTGGCTTCTTGGCTCGCGGCAAGTCACTCGGATCTGCATTTTTCTGGTTTCTACCACGGCCATCTGGGCATCGGTGATCTTTGAGCCCTTCTGGAAGCATTCTTCTGCCTTCTTCCGGTTACCAGAGATAGTGATCACTCCTCTGGGACCAGGCATCTTCAGTTTGAGGTACACGTAACATGGTCGAGCCATAAATCGTGCATAAGCTGGCCTGCCTAGAATTGCATGATAAGCACTCTGGAAATCCACAACTTCAAACGTCAACTTTTCTTTGCGGTAATTTTTGGAATCACCGAAAACCACGTCGAGTGCAATCCGACCGAGGGATGCAGCCTTCTTGCCTGGCATGACCCCATGGAAACTCATATGGCTTTCGCTGAGTCTGGACATCGGAATGCCCATTCCTTTCAACGATTTTGCATACAGTATGTTCAGGCCACTGCCACCATCCATCAGGACCTTTGTCAGTCGAGTGCCTTCGACCACCGGGTTGACCACCAGTGCTTGCCTCCCAGGGGTGGCGATGTGCGCTGGATGATCAGACTGGTCGAATGTAATGGCAGTCTGCGACCACTTCAAGTAACTGGTTGTCACCGGAGCGACCATGTTCACTTCCCTGTTGATGACTTTCAATCGACTTTTCCTCTCCACGTCAGCGAAAATCATCAGACTGGAATTCACGTGGGGATAACCATCATCATGCTCTCCCTCATCCTCAGCCTTGTCTGCCTCCTTCTCCTTTTTCTTGGGTTGTTTCTCTCGGAACTACTGGATTAGGAGCCGACACTGCCGAGTGGTGTGCTTCGGGTAAATGAAATTACCTTCTTCATCTTTTTTGGTGTGGATATGGCACGGCAGATCCAACATGTCATTTCCATCTTGATCTTTTACTTTCTTGGGGTTCCACGGCCCTTTGGGCTTCCCCTTGAACTTTCCTTGAACCACAGCCAAGGCTTCACCCGAAGCAGCTGGCTCGGCCTTGCGTTTCTGTTTCCGACCGGAGTTTCCTCCTCCGGCTTCGTGGGCGACTGCTTTGTGCTTGCCACTCCGGAGTCGCTCTTCTTCTTCACCATTGGCATACTTGGTGGCAATTTCCATCATCCAAGTCAGAGTCATATTTCATGTCCGGCCGAATTTCATATTCAACTCCCGATACCTGACGCCTTCCTTAAAGGCACAAATTGTCTGATGATCTGACACATCTTCTACCGTGTGGTGTAGGGTGATCCATCTCTGGATATAATCCCTCAAAGTTTCATTCGGTTTCTGAACACAACACTGTAATTCTGTCAAACCTGCCGGTCATTTGCAAGTGCCCTCGAATGTTCTGACAAACACTCAGGCGAGATCTTCCCAGGTATAGATGCTGCCAGGCGCTAACTGATTCAGCCATGCTCTAGCCGAGCCCTCCAACATCAGAGGAAGGTGTTTCATGGCCACTTCATCATTGCCGCCGCCAATCTGGACAGCCACTCGGTAGTCTTCAAGCCAAGTGTCAGGCTTGGAGTCTCCGGTGAACTTACTAACTCCAGACGCCAACCTGAAGTTGGGGGGAATCACCGCAGCTCTGATAGCTCTGCTGAAGCACTCTGGACCAGAGACATGCACCCTGTTGCTGGTTTGCGGATCTCTGTCATAGCCCTCTCGGTGAGCTCTGTTTCTGTCGACCAAGCCCTGCACAAGAATAGATCTCGCATCAAAGCCTGGCTCCCTGGGGTCGACTGGAATACCTCTTCCGGCACTGTGAGGGCGTCTGTCTTCATGTGGCCGGGGCACGTATGACCCACTCCTTGGAGGAGGCGTGGGCACTCGACGGCGATCATCGCGATCGGCACGGCGATCATACTGCTCTCGGTTTCTGTACTGATCACGCCGATCTCCACGTCCCTCACGCCTCGGGGGCGATCTCGGGCTATGGGCCGACTGAACTATGTCTGCGACTACAGATCTGCTATGGATCCTATTCCGCGACTGAGACACGACCGTATTCTGCTCTCCCGCTGCCCGGAGCAAGGCTCTGATCTGCACCAGACCTCGGCCAGCTTCTGATTGGGAAAGTTGGATCGACTCTGCTATCCGGGCAGCAACTGCTAGATTCTGGATCGGTGTTCGGTATACCTGAGTCGGAGGTGGAAAAAGATGGCGTCGACTGGACTCAGGAGCACGTTGTCGAGCGCGATTGTCGAGTGTGCGCTGGAGGTGCTCCAGTCGAGTGCGCTCAGTCAGGTTGGCCAAGCGTGCCTGCTCCAAGGCCTGGGCCTCAGGGGTTTCTCCAACTATAGGAGTATGCAATGCATCCATGTTCCGGCGGTGAAGTTCCTCCCTCTGCTACGAGGAAAGGGGTTCGGGGCGGTACTCCTCGTGAACACGCGACGGATCGCCGTTCCCATCGCCTCCGTCTTCGCGGTTGAAGCCAGGAGGGTTGCGTGGTCCGTTGACCATCAAAACTTCCGCCGCTGGGTCGTTGCTGTCGCACTCGGATGCGGTCCCTACAGAGCCAGCCGACAGATCGAACAGGTCGTAGAGAATTTCGTTGGGCTCGATCGCCCTGACTTGAGGGGTGGCCAACTGGCGGGCCACCGCATGCTTCACCCACCGCTGAAGCCTCGACTGACTGGTGCGTTTGCTCCGGCGGGTCACAGGGAGGGGGAAAGCTGCTGGAGTTGACTGGTACTGGGTCGACGGTTGCCGCAGGAGGACGCCGCGGACGCACGCGCGAAAGTTCGTCGCCCCGCGGGCGGGGAGCGCGTCGGCGTCGAGTGGTGCCTCCTGAAGCCAAGCGGAGTCGTCGGCGACAAACACGAGCGCGCCGAGATGGATCTCGCGGCCCTCAGCCAAACCTCCGCCTGGAACCATGATGGAGGGGATCGGAAAAATTGCAACTTCTCCAACAAGTCGCTAAGACACCTGCCCCACGGTGGGCGCCAACTGTCGTGGTTCTAAGACTGACAGTAGAATAGGGGGGTAGGAATGTAGAGGCAAGATCCTAGCTATGGAGGAGTTGTACACACGAGTTTACGAGTTCAGGCCCTTCTCGGAGGAAGTAACAGCCCTACGTCTCGGAGCCCAGAGGCGGTCGACTGAATATATGTGTGTGAATTACAGAAAGTGTGAACCCTTGTCTCAGAGGAGGGGGTGGCTTATATAGAGTGCGCCAGGACCCCATCTCCCCTCCGTTACACAAGGTTCAATGCTCATAAAGGAGGGGCATTACTTGTAACGACTGCAATAAAGTGTTGTAAATGCCCATAAAGCTATGGTTTATGTCCTGACCGTTGCAGAGTGGAGGGTTTCTCATCTTCTGGTGGTCGAGTGTCTTCTAGGTGGTTGAGTGAGCACATCTTTATGGTGGAGTGGATGATGGTTTCTCTTCGACTGCTTCTGATTCTTTGTAGAGATGTCCTTGGGGAGGGTATGTTGGACAGATCCATGACCCTACCTTAGGTACATAGCTTCATCACTACCATCTCCCATCGGGTAGACGCAGTAACCAAACGCTCCCTGGCCTCCGTCGGAGTGAGTAGAGACCACATACGGATCAACGCCGTGGCCCTGAAGATAACCTGCAAAAAGTGAATGTTCGTTGATCTGTTAAAAACCAAATCATTTCTGCAGTTCCAGACTGCCCATAATAAAGCACAAACGCCAACACGAATGTGCCTCGCTGTATCAGAGTCAACCCCATCAAGCCACGTTCCAAATAACATGTTGATGGAAGTAGGCGGATTAATATTCAAAGCACTATGAATCGACCGCCATAGAATCTTAGCCAGCGGACAATCAAGAAATAGGTGTTTGATAGTTTCGTTATGGTCACAAAAACTACATCTAGCAGAGCCCACCCAGTTGCGTTTTGCCAGATTATCCTTAGTCAAAATAACTTGTTTATGCACAAACCACATAAACACTTTGATTCGCAAAGGTACCTTTACTTTCCAAACGTGCTTCGAGGAAGGAATGACGCTAGAGTTTATGACATCCAGATACATGGATTTGACCGAGAACACGCCGTTCTTAGTTAGTTTCCAATACAGCTGACCTGCCTGCTGGGACAGCTGGACATCCATCAAACATCTTACAAGATGAAGCCAGGCCTCCCAACGATTTCCAACTAGCGTCCTCCAAAAACTAATATTGAGGGGAGTGGATTGTAGAACGGTTGCAACGTAGGCATCTCTACGTTGAACAACGTTGTACAGAGTAGGATATTGAAGTGCAAGGGGAGTCTCCCCAAGACACGTATCCTACCAGAACCTCGTATTAGCTCCATTTTCGACTATGAACCTTGTCTTGTTGAAAAAGAGTTGTTTGACTCTCATCAAGCCTTTCCAAAAAGGTGAGTCAGTCGGCCTCACTGTCACCTGGGCCAAGGTTTTAGACTGAAGATATTTGTTACGCAGAATCTGAGCGCAAGTAGCCTCCGTCTCGGACGAAAGTTTAAATAGCCACTTGCTAAGGAGACATATGTTTTTGACTTCCAGATTTTCAATTCATAGACCACCTTGGTCCTTCGGCCTACAGATTATATCCCATTTAGCAAGTCTATACTTTCGTTTAAGCTCATCACTCTGCCAAAAGAATCGAGATTGATAGAAGTCTAGCCTTTTCCTGACACCCACCGGGACCTCGAAAAAGGATAGGAGAAACATAGGCATACTGGTGAGGACCGAATTAATCAAAATTAATCGTCCTTTGTATGACATGAGTTTCCCTTTTCAACAGCTCAGTTTCTTCTCAAAACGATCCTCGATGCATTTCCACTCTTTGTTAGTCAGCTTACGATGATGAATGGGTATACCTAAATACGTGAACGGTAACGTGCCCAATTCACATCCGAACAATTGTTTATAAGCCTCCTGGTCAACATTAGCTCTTCCAAAACAGAACAATTCGCTCGTGTGGAAGTTAATTTTGAGCCCGGACAATTGTTCAAATAATTATAACAGAAGCTTCATGTTTCTTGCTTTCGCCAAGTCGTGCTCCATAAAGATGATAGTATCATCAGCATACTAAAGGATGGAAATACCTCCGTCAACTAGATGCGGAACAAGTCCACCTACCTTCCCCACATCCTTAGCCCGTCCTATTAAAATAGTCAGCATATCAACCACTATTTTGAATAGGATCAGTGACATGGGACCTCCTTGCCTTAACCCTTTGTGTGTCTGGAAATAGTGACCTATGTCGTCATTCACTTTAATTCCTACACTCCCTTTTTGCGTAAAGGATTCAATCTGGTTTCTCCAGGCCGTGTCAAATCCTTTCATACGCAAATCCTGTTGAAGGAAAGGCCATTTAACTTTATCATATGCTTTTTCAAAATCGACTTTAAAAACAACGGCATCTAGTTTTCTGAGTGAATCTCATGGAGCGTTTCATGCAACACAATGACCCCTTCAAGGATATTTCTATCTGGCATGAAAGCAGTCTGGGACGGATGCATAACAGAGTGCGCAATCTGCTTAAGTCTATTTGTCCCGACCTTGGTGAAGATTTTGAAACTAACATTAAGCCGACATATAGGCCTGAACTGATCAATGCGAACGGCCTCTGTCTTCTTAGGAAGAAGAGTTATCGTTCCAAAATTCAGCTTAAACAAATGAAGCTGTCCAGCAAAAAACTCATGAAACATCGGCATCAAGTCTCCGTTAATGAAGTGCCAACACTTTTTATAAAACTCTGCCGGAAACCCATCCGGTCCTGGAGCCTTATTATTTTCCATTTGTGCGATGGCCTCAAACACCTCTTTCTCCGTAAAGGGAGCTGTCAAAATCTCATTCTCGTCAGTTTCAAGTTGAGGAACATCCTCAACCCTTGACTCATCTAAAGACACAAAATTCTCTTCTGGAGGTCCAAACAACTGCTTATAATAGTTGGTAATGTAAGCTTTCAGGTTTTCTTGACCAACTATCATTCCTTCGTCTTATTCTAATTGGAAAATTCTCTTCTTACAATGCTTCCCATTAGCAATCATATGAAAGAATTGAGTGTTATCCTCGCCTTGGACGATTTTGTGAACTTTAGCTCGCAACGCCCACTTCAATTCCTCCTCGCGGAGAAGCTCTTTCAGCCGCAACTCCGCCTCCATCTTAGTTTCCAGCTCACTGGTACCTAAGATAGAAGTTTCAGCTTTAACTTCTAGGGTCTGAATAAGTAGAAGGAGTCGCTCCTTCTCCGCCTTATATATCCCATCACTACTAGGAAAAAGGCTACTAGCAGCGCTGGTAAAATGGCTACTAACAGCGCGGGTATCCGCGCTACTAGTATCGCGCTACAGCTAATAGTTAGTAGTAGCGTGGGAGGAACCCGCGCTACTACTAACTTTGTTAGTAGTAGCGTGTGCCACCCACGCTACTGCTATTACAGACCCGCTCTACTACTAATGAAGTAGTAGTAGCGTGCCTACAATACCAGCGCTACTAGTATCCTAAATACTAGTAGGGCACTTTTTTCCCAACGCTACTAGTAGAAAATTAGGAATTAAAAAATAAAAATAGATGCAGTATTCATGAATGGAGATCAGAGACACGTCCAGTGCAAAATAAATTTCACAGAACCATCTTAACACTTGTAGTGTTCATGGATGCAACATTCAACATCTCAACTCGAAGAGATCACGAGGACACACACAACTATCATCAAAAGGTTGGTACCTTCCCTAGCGTTTCAACACCAACCTAACCAGACCACTTCTCTAGATGTATGTACAAAGCGTCGAGGTCCTCCACCTTGAGGAACTCCGGACGGTGCCGTCGTCCTCCACCTCGGTGACGTCCGGACGGTGGCGTCGAGGTCCTCCACCCCGGGGACCTCCTGCGTCGCAATCACCTGGACGATAATCTGTATGATGCGGTCGCGGGGCTTCACGGTGAAGTCTGCCTCCGAGTAGTTGAAGAGCACGACTCCCATCGGGCCGCAGTAGTCCTCGTCGATCACCCTGCACCCAGTCGAGAAAGTGAAAACTTGTTAGTTAGCTCCTACTTGCGCAGGGTTCGCGGAAGGGTCCGGCCACTTCCAAAGACGATAATAAGATACAATAACTATGTCCAGGCTTGGAAGATTGAAAATAAATTAAAAGGGAAATGTATTCAAGATATTAACACACAACAATTAGATTGAAAACAAAGAAAGCACCTGCGCACGCTGCCCTTGCCCCCGGTCACTGGCTATATCCCAGTCTCGCATGTCCTCAGCTAGGATTTCATGGTTGTTGAACCTTTTTGCTCTGCAGGGAAGCATTATGGACAAGATCAAAGATAGTTTAAGAGACAGACCATAATCCCAGTTCGCTACAGGATATCATTTCAGCTTTAAATTACTAAAAATATCTTAATACAGGCGAACATGTGTTCACCTTTCTGATCTGCAGCAGCTTCACCTGCATCATATTTGGATACACCTTCTGCCTCAGCCACACCATTGACAACATCATGACGCTGTCATTTGCAGGTGCAAGAAACCCATCAGATGAATCATAGTATGTACAGTATGAGCAGTGCAAAATAGAAACATCTCTTGTCCTAATTTACCTGTTAGCATCATGGTACAGGTGAGAGTTGATTGCAACAGTCACAGGGATCAAAAGGAACAACAGGATAAAACAGCAAAGCATAAATCATATGGACACACAGAACTAAACGAGCAAGGCTGTTCATTCAGGTTCAGAGGCAATCAACAAGATTACTAGTGAGGCGTGGCCCTCTCGCATTTCCACCGATTAACACAACTGGCTAAGACGACGACGCGCACAGAGCAGCCTAGGCCCTCTCGCCACGGATGCGGCGTGCGAGCTGCAGAACAAAGTCTTGGTACTGTGCATATTCACTGAAGATGAAACATTTTCTTTTACTGAAATCCCAGCTGCAGAACAAAGAAAGCGCCTACTGCTGGTAGCAAAACCAATATGTTTATGAGGAATATATAGATGTTTCAAATCAAAAGACCAAGTAGAATAGATAAATTTAGTCAGGAATCTGTTGTAGCATGGCAAACCCCTTGTTTCTAAATAACATGTATGCTAGTCTGTAGAGCTAGTTCACTGGGATTATTACTATGGTTTGTATGCCGGTTCATTTTCCATGAATTTCCCTCTAATTCAGCTTATCGACGGATGATTTTTTTAAGAGAAAACTAACTTTACATATACGTCACACATAGAAAAGATCATATGCCATAAGGTTTTTCTGTTAGTTAGTGTGCTATCGCAAGAAAACTTAAATGAGAATGTACAAAAAGTAAAAAAAATTCCTGCAAGTCATAATATGGCTAGTCTGTACGTACTGGAACTGAACCACTTTGAATAATAAAAGCATCAGCAGGCAAAGACCAGAAGATCAGAATCTATTGTCTCTAAGGGCTTAGATCTCAAAAAATATATAAGATGCGTATGTAAAATATGGTAAAAGGGGAACATACCATGCATGGAGTCGCTGTTATGAAATTTCAGTTATCTCACCAGTCCGCTGTAGGTTTTCCACTCGGCAGCGTCCACCGTCCACGTAGTTTCTCCACTCGGCAGCGTCCGCCGACGGCGGCGGCCTCCTGATTTGCTACAACCTGCCATCGGTATGCCTCCTCCGCTGCATCGTCCATCACTCATCTATGAGAAATAAATTAGATGTTGGATCTTCATATGTTCAGAACTTGGAACTAAAAAGATTCAGATAGGCATTACACCCAACAAAATTGAGATAGGCATGTAACTAAATTCTGCAACTGAATTTCTAGCAACAAGGAAGCACCCAGCAAAATTCAGATAGGCATTATACTAGATTCTGCAACGCAATGTTTATCTTACTCAGAAGCAGAGCAGGTATCCACCAAAATTCAGCCTGAAACCTACATGTAACCCAAATTCAGACATACTACATGTAACCCAAATTCCTCTACAACTGAACTTGTAACCACCAAATTCAGACAAGCAAGCAACCAAATCAATTGGGTCATCAGCGAGTCACCTGCAGCACGACGGAGTTGATGACATCGGCGTAGCACCTGGTGCGGCCCCTCTCGACCTTGCCGAGCTTGTCGAGGTTGAGCACGACGACCATGGTGAGCATGGCGGCGACACCGGCGCTGAGGGAGTGGCCCGTGAAGGTGAGCGTGTAGGCGGGGTACCAGTCGACGAGGTCCCGGAGCAGGTCGCACTCCCTGTCGAGCACCTAGCCGGCGGCGCGGAGGAGGCCGTTGTGGACGTAGCCGCCATCAAAGCGGCGCTTGCCGAGGAGCAGCGCGTAGTCGGACTCGCGGCCGAGGTTGAGGCCGCGCAGCGCGAGCATGAAGTCGGCTTGCGCGTGGTCGAGGTAGACGAGGTAGGGCGTGACCCGGCCCCCCATATCGGCGTAGGTGCGGCGGTGCACGACGTTTGAGGGGTCGAGGAGGAGGGGCGGCAAGCGAGGAGGTCGGGCGGGGCGTAGTTGGCCATGACGAGGCGGCACATCCTGGGCACGGGCGTGAAGTCGGCGGCGGCGGCGTGGCCCGAGGTGGCGCTGTCGTGCTGGCCGGAGTGGACGCACCACTTCCACGCCCTGCGGCGGGACGAGCCGTAGGCGGTGGCGGCGCTGGGGGCTGCGCGGGCGGCTCCCCCTCCATGGTGGGTTGGGACATGGGAGAGGAGGAGAGGAGGTGGGAGCGGAGACGGGATTGGGGATCTGGATCGGGCGTTGAGTTTTTTTTAGACATGGCGTGGGATGGTTGGTGGGGTGGGAGCAGGTGCAAGTGGTAGCGTGGGGTTTATAACCCATGCTACTACTAACGACTTAGTAGTAGCGTGGGTTTATAAACCGCGCTACTACTATAGCTGGTCCCTGAAGGCACGGTGGAAATCGCTTAGTAGTAGCGAGGGGTAAAAACCCGCGCTACTACTATCGGGTTATTAGTAGCGCGGTTTCCTCAAGCTCGCTACTGCTAATTAGCAGTAGCGTTTGTTTTTAAACCGCGCTGCTGCTAAGATTCTGTGTATAAGGTTTTCCCTAGTAGTGCATGCGTATGCTTAGCCCATCCACGAAGGAACCTTCGGAGATGACGAATCTTGCATTGCCATCGCTCAATGGGCGACCTTCCTCCTGAGTCTTTAGCCCATTCTCTAGCTAACAACTCGAGGAACCCTTCTCTTTCAAACCATGCAAGTTCAAACGAGAAAATATTCTTGTTACCCACATGTGTTTGAGCACCCGAGTCAACCAGTAACGGTGTGTGATCCGAGATACCTCGTGTCAACGCCTGCACTGTTACCAAGGGAAACTTCTGTTCCCATTCGACACTAGCTAAAACATGGTCAAGCTTCTCAAAAGTCGGTACCGGTAACGAGTTAGCCCAAGTGAATTTCCTACCTGAGAGCTCTATCTCTTTGAGATCCAAGCTTTCAATGATGGTATTGAACATAAACGACCATCTGCTGTCAAAATTCTCATTATTCTTATCCTCCCTTCTTCGAATAGTGTTGAAATCACCCCCCACTAAGATAGGGAGCTGCTCGTTACCGTAGACACGGACCAGAGCGGCCAAGAAATCTGGCTTGAGTTCTGGTTGCACGGCTCCGTAAACCTCCACCAAAGCCCAATCAAATCCATCTGCCTTAGTTCTGACCCGAAACTTTACCGCAAACTCCCCCAAAACTACACTCCAACTTCCAAAGTTTCACACTTAACCCCAAGTAAAACCCCACCGGATCTTCCTCGAGGGGGGAGGCAATGCCAGTCGAAATCTACCCCCCCCCCCCCCGGATAAAGTGCTAAGAAATTGTGAAGTGAAGTTGCCTCTTCCAGTCTCAGACAAAGCAATAAAATCCAAATGATGTTCAAGAGAAGCATCCGCTAGAAACCTTCTTTTAGCCAAGTCTTTAAGACCTCTACTATTCCAAAAAATGCCTCTCATATTTCATCATGAATTTTTTTTAGAGGTACGGATCCTAGCACTTCGACGCGCAGCCGACACTGGATAAACCTTCCGTTTCCAAGTCCGTTTAGGCTTAATGCGATCTTCAGATCGGTCACCACACTCAGGCTCTGCCGCAATCACCAAAGACTCATCTACATGATTAGAGGTCTCAGGATAGGCAAACCCCTCATCCTCCTCCGTCTCCGGTAAAGCAGGGTCAAAATCGGCACACAAACCATCAAGAGCCCTAACCCCAAGCGCATCAATCTCCGACTCATTCATAGGTTTAATGGCAGCTATGTGACGAATCATTTCTAATGTTCGTTCAGCTTCCAAATCCAGAATGTCATTAACTGACCTAGATATCTCCATATCATTATTACCAAGCGATACTCCTAATTGTTTTGCATTGTGAACAATTTCATCATTGGTAAAATGCATAATTGAATTTGACTTATTGACAGACATACCAGTGGAGATCTCGACGGAAAGTAGCTTGGCCGCCCTCATAGCACACCTCAGCTGCATGTCATCAACGTCCGACTGCTCCTGCAGCCTCCCGCTGATCCGCCTCCCCTCAGAGACAGGATCCGGGATCCCACCAAAGGCGATGACCTCCTCGCGCGAAGCTCTGCTAGGGGAAAGGCCTCCTTCCCGTCCCCCAACAGCGGTGACCCGGGCCGGTACCACCGGCGCAGCACCACAAGACGACGACAACTTCCGCGGCCTTTCCACGGAAGTCCCGCCGAAAGCCGAGACCGGCGAGACCAGCCTAGGGCGCTCCGGGGAGTGTGGCGACGAAATGGCCACGCCACCCGACCCGCCCTCCGAAGCAGGACGCGTCCTGGCAGGAGGGGATACGGCGGCCTCCTGCACGCCCACTCATCCGCAAGCATCTGACGTCAAGGGAGGGAGCTTCGAGCTCGCCCTCGGCGCCGACGGCGACGGCAACTCGGAGAGCCGGGCCTCCTGCCCGTCACCTCCAACCGAGACCATCGTCGCAGCCACCTCCACCATAGCCGGGGGAAAGGTAAGAGAAGAGGGAGGGGCCTCCCGTCCCTCGGCACCTCCCATCTCAACAGGCTTTGTCACGCACGGAGTCACCACAGGGCTCACAGGAACAACTCGGTCGCACCAAAGCCTAGGCGGAGCTGAGAACGCCCCCAAGGAACCAAGCTGCAAAGTGCTCATCGGGACCGCACCAGTTGACCCAACAGGAGCAGAGTCACCAGAATCAGACGGACCCGAAGGCCCCTTGGCCTTATCATCATTACTCTTAGCAGAATCATCTTGGTTCCCCGAAGCACCTCCTCCCTCAGAGGTGTCCATGGGATTATCATTCTCAAACTCATTGAAAAGGTTACGATCCTCATACTCAACATCCAACTAATACAGAATGCCTTCATGTGTCCAAGGCACCATGTCCGCAGGAACTCAATGTTAGCAACACTGACAAGTAAACGCGCCACCCCGTGAGCCCGTGTGAACTGCATATCCACCTGCTCAGTCTTGCCAATCAAAGAACCCAGGCTCCACGTCACCAAAAAGCTGTCCAGGGGATCAGATGGCGCCCCAGAGAAACGTACCCAAATCTGAGTTAACGGTGTGCCCTGCGGCTCCTTCTTTTTCCACTCATCAAACTGCAACACAAAACTAGTGCCCGGGACCCTGCTCATACCGAACTTGAGGATTCTCAGTTGATCCTCCTTAGACAGGAAATCTACTTTGTAAGTTGTATCTGTGAGCTTGAGCAACGACCACTGAAAATTACCTGGAGCGAGCTCCCTCGACTGCTGAATGATCTGCGCCTCGGTCAACGGTCCATGAACCACCGGGGAAAGAGGTCTCCACCGCGGGTGCCAAGGGTTCCACACTGGGAGACTCGAAAAACATCAACTCCGAGTAGCAAACCCCGTATATATGAACAGAAGGTTTAGGCCCCAACATAAGAGGACACTCGGCAGCTGTATGTTTAGGTTTCCAGCACAAGTCACATAACTCTACAGTGCATTCAACCAAAAAGTGTCCCGGTTCACCACAACGGAAACAGGTTAGCTTCTTCTTTTTAGACACCCACTTGGACACCTTGTCAACCTCGGACTTCTCCGTACCTTGCTCAGAAGTAGAATCTCCAGTCTGCATGGGCTCCGGCAACGTGACTTCAGCCAGGGCTTGAACCGTCTCTACCCCCACCTGCGGTAGAGCCGATCCACCGTCGGCCACCTCCATCTCAGCAGAAGTCTTCGAATGCCTTGGCGGTGGGTGACGCCGGTTCCAAGGTAGTCAGAGTCGGGATTCGGAGTCGGATCGGTTTTCCTCAGACAGAATCGAGTCATAAGATCGAGTCGTGGAATCGAGGATTCTACTAGATTTACTCAAATAAGATATTTTGTATGCACACAAGAAATTTATATGGGTTCTATAGAGTTTTGACACTAGATATGGAGCAAAGAACGTACACACAATGCTAGTTGTATTCTACATCTTTTTATGGCTAACCTACCATCTAGCTCGCATGTATGGAACATACATGAGAGGGAAATATATAGAACATTTAAACCTTCAATGCACGAAATTGACTTATGTTCTTTTTAGAGTGCGTGAATAGTCGATCACTTGTCTATCTAACCTACAGTGCTAAACCTTGAAGGGTTTTGCTCTCCTTCTCCGATCAATCTTGAAGCATCCTCCTTTTCACGCCAATTCCATATGTCGACTAGCCTGATCCTCAATTTTGATCTAGGGTTTATGAGAGCTAGATCAAAGGTGTCTATGGCTGAGCGTTTGGACTTGGGAGGGGAATAAATGTCCATGAGGTATATGAAAAGGGGTTTGGATGATGGCATACTATTTTGCTACAACTAAACAAACGGCTTAGATAAATTAGTAGAATCGGATGCAGTCCATAGCATAGTCAGGATTGTACAGTTTTGTACAGGATTCTATGATTTGGATCGCGACCCAACATGGATTCTACCTGATTCGGATTCATAGTGGGATTTGTATAGACATGCTTCCGTAGGGTCGTGAAGTCGTAGGATTCTAGCAGTCGAATCGGGATTCTGACTACCTTGGCTGGTTCCCGCCCCGACCTCCATGGAAACGACCCCGGAAAGAGCGGTTATTAGGGCCAACCGCACCCTCCACAAAGTTGTCGGGCGGTCCTTGGAAACCCCGGTTGGCGTTGTCGTTGTCCACCCATGCATAACCACGGCCACCGCCGGTAGACGAAGAGCCCCGATGCAGACCAGAACCATAACCATCAAATCCATCATCGCCCCACTGACCATGCGGAGGATTACGATCATCCCCCGCCGACGCATCCGCCCCGCGACCATTCGAGCCTTGGCCGGTGCCACCGCGACCACCCGCCATCTGCCTCGGCCACGGCCATTGGGGCGGCGGCGGCGTAGCCCTAGGCTGGGGTGGTGGAGGAGGCGCGGCCCTAGGTGGCTGGGGAAGGGCCGCCCTAGCCGGAGGCGGAGGAGGCGCTGTTGGGGAACGTAGTAATTTCAAAAAAATTCCTACGCACATGCAATATCATGGTGATGCATAGCAACGAGAGGGGAGAGTGTGATCTACGTACCCTTGTAGATCGACAACGGAAGCGTTTGGTTGATGTAGTCGTACGTGTCCACGGCCCGACCGATCAAGCACCGAAACTACGGCACCTCCGAGTTCTAGCACACGTTCAGCTCGATGACGATCCCCGGACTCCGATCCCCCCTGCCTCCGTATATAAAGGAGCCAAGGGGGGGGGGGTGCGGCCGGCCCTAGTAGGAGGCGCGCAGGAGGAGTCCTACTCCTATCGGGAGTAGGACTCTCCTCCCTTTCCTTGTCCAAGTAGGAGAGGGGGAAGGAAGGGAGAGAGGAGAGGAAGGAAAGGGGGGGCGGCACCCCTCCCTCCTAGTCCAATTCGGACTAGGGGGAGAGGGGGCGCGCGGCCTGCCCTGGCAGCCCCTTCTCTTCTCCACTTTAGGCCCATGAGGCCCATTAACCCCCTGGGGGTTCCGGTAACCCCACGGTACTCCGATTTTATCTGAAACTTCCCCGGAACACTTCCAGTGTCCGAATATAGCCGTCCAATATATCAATCTTTATGTCTCGACCATTTCGAGACTCCTCGTTATGTCCGCGATCATATCCGGGACTCCGAACCAACTTCGGTACATCAAAACTCATAAACTCATAATATAACAGTCGTCGAAACCTTAAGCGTGCGGACCCTACGGGTTCGAGAACAATGTAGACATGACCGAGACATGTCTCCGGTCAATAACCAATAGGGGAACCTGGATGCTCATATTGGCTCCCACATATTCTATGAAGATCTTTATCGGTCAGACCGCACATCGGTATGTTACTTGCCCGAGATTTGATCGTCGGTATCCAATACCTAGTTCAATCTCGTTACCGGCAAGTCTCTTTACTCGTTCCGTAATACATCATCCTGCAACTAACTCATTAGTTGCAATGCTTGCAAGGCTAAGTGATGTGCATTACCGAGAGGGCCCAGAGATACCTCTCCGACGATCGGAGTGACAAATCCTAATCTCGAAATACGTCAACCCAACATGTACCTTTGGAGACACCTGTAGAGCACCTTTATAATCACCCAGTTACGTTGTGACGTTTGGTAGCACACAAAGTGTTCCTCTGGCACACGGGAGTTACATAATCTCATAGTCATAGGAACATGTATAGGTCATGAAGAAAGCAATAGCAACATATTAAACGATCGGGTGCTAAGCTAATGGAATGGGTCATGTCAATCAGATCATTCAACTAATGATGTGATCCCATTAATCAAATGACAACTCTTTGTCCATGGTTAGGAAACATAACCATCTTTGATTAACGAGCTAGTCAAGTAGAGGCATACTAGTGACACTCTGTTTGTCTATGTATTCACACATGTATTATGTTTCCGGTTAATACAATTCTAGCATGAATAATAAACCTTTATCATGATATAAGGAAATAAATAATAACTTTATTATTGCCTCTAGGGCATATTTCCTTCAGTCTACCACTTGCACTAGAGTCAATAATCTAGATTACACGGTAATGATTCTAACACCCATGGAGCTTTGGTGCTGATCATGTTTTGCTCGTGGAAGAGGCTTAGTCAACGGGTCTGCTACATTCAGCTCCGTATGTATCTTGCAAATCTCTATGTCTCCCACCTGGACTAGATCCCGGATGGAATTGAAGCGTCTCTTGATGTGTTTGGTTCTCTTGTGAAATCTGGATTCCTTTGCCAAGGCAATTGCACCAGTATTGTCACAAAAGATTTTCATTGGACCCGATGCACTAGGTATGACACCTAGATCGGATATGAACTCCTTCATCCAGACTCCTTCGTTTGCTGCTTCCGAAGCAGCTATGTACTCCGCTTCACATGTAGATCCCGCCACGACGCTTTGTTTAGAACTGCACCAACTGACAGCGCCACTGTTTAATGTAAACACGTATCCGGTTTCCGATTTAGAATCGTCTGTATCAGTGTCAAAGCTTGCATCAACGTAACTGTTTACGATGAGCTCTTTGTCACCTCCATATACGAGAAACATATCCTTAGTCCTTTTCAGGTATTTCAGGATGTTCTTGACCGCTGTCCAGTGATCCACTCCTGGATTACTTTGGTACCTCCCTGCTAGACTTATAGCAAGGCACACATCAGGTCTGGTACACAGCATTGCATACATGATAGAGCCTATGGCTGAAGCATAGGGAACATCTTTCATTTTCTCTCTATCTTCTGCAGTGGTCGGGCATTGAGTCTGACTCAACATCACACCTTGTAATACAGGCAAGAACCCTTTCTTTGCTTGATCCATTTTGAACTTCTTCAAAATCTTGTCAAGGTATGTGCTTTGTGAAAGTCCAATTAAGCGTCTTGATCTATCTCTATAGATCTTTATGCCTAATATGTAAGCAGCTTCACCGAGGTCTTTCATTGAAAAACTCTTATTCAAGTATCCCTTTATGCTATCCAGAAATTCTATATCATTTCCAATCAGTAATATGTCATCCACATATAATATCAGAAATGCTACAGAGCTCCCACTCACTTTCTTGTAAATACAGGCTTCTCCGAAAGTCTGTATAAAACCAAATGCTTTGATCACACTATCAAAGCGTTTATTCCAACTCCGAGAGGCTTGCACCAGTCCATAAATGGATCGCTGGAGCTTGCACACTTTGTTAGCTCCCTTTGGATCGACAAAACCTTCCGGTTGCATCATATACAACTCTTCTTCCAGAAATCCATTCAGGAATGCAGTTTTGACATCCATCTGCCAAATTTCATAATCATAAAATGCGGCAATTGCTAACATGATTCGGACAGACTTAAGCATCGCTACGAGTGAGAAGGTCTCATCGTAGTCAACCCCTTAAACTTGTCTAAAACCTTTTGCGACAAGTCGAGCTTTGCAGACAGTAATATTACCGTCAGCGTCAGTCTTCTTCTTGAAGATCCACTTATTCTCAATTGCTTGCCGATCATCGGGCAAGTCAACCAAAGTCCATACTTTGTTCTCATACATGGATCCCATCTCAGATTTCATGGCTTCAAGCCATTTTGCGGAATCTGGGCTCACCATCGCTTCTTCATAGTTCGTAGGTTCATCATGATCTACTAGCATGATTTCCAGAACAGGATTACCGTACCACTCTGGCGCGGATCTTACTCTGGTTGATCTACGAGGTTCAGTAGTATCTTGTTCTGAAGTTTCATGATCATTATCATTAACTTCCTCACTAATTGGTGTAGGTGTCGCAGAAACAGGTTTCTGTGATGTACTACTTTCCAATAAGGGAGCGGGTACAGTTACCTCGTCAAGTTCTACTTTCCTCCCACTCACTTCTTTCGAGAGAAACTCCTTCTCTAGAAAGGATCCATTCTTAGCAACGAATATCTTGTCTTCGGATCTGTGATAGAAGGTGTACCCAACAGTCTCCTTTGGGTATCCTATGAAGACACATTTCTCCGATTTGGGTTTGAGCTTATCAGGTTGAAGCTTTTTCACATAAGCATCGCAGCCCCAAACTTTAAGAAACGACAACTTTGGTTTCTTGCCAAACCATAGTTCATAAGGCGTCGTCTCAACGGATTTTGATGGTGCCCTATTTAACGTGAATGCGGCCATCTCTAAAGCATAACCCCAAAACGATAGCGGTAAATCAGTAAGAGACATCATAGATCGCACCATATCTAGTAAAGTGCGATTACGACGTTCGGACACACCATTACACTGTGGTGTTCCGGGTGGCGTGAGTTGCGAAACTATTCCGCATTGCTTCAAATGTACACCAAACTCGTAACTCAAATATTCTCTACCACGATCAGATCGTAGAAACTTTATTTTCTTGTTACGATGATTTTCAACTTCACTCTGAAATTCTTTGAACTTTTCAAATGTTTCAGACTTATGTGTCATTAAGTAGATATACCCATATCTGCTTAAGTCATCTGTGAAGGTGAGAAAATAACGATATCCGCCATGAGCCTCAGTATTCATCGGACCACATACATCTGTATGTATGATTTCCAACAAATCTGTTGCTCTCTCCATAGTACCGGAGAACGGTGTTTTAGTCATCTTGCCCATGAGGCACGGTTCGCAAGTACCAAGTGATTCATAATCAAGTGATTCCAAAAGCCCATCAGTATGGAGTTTCTTCATGCGCTTTATACCGATATGACCTAAACGGCAGTGCCACAAATAAGTTGCACTATCATTATCAACTTTGCATCTTTTGGCTTCAACATTATGAATATGTGTGTTACTACTATCGAGATTCATCAAAAATAGACCACTCTTCAAAGGTGCATGACCATACAAGATATTACTCATATAAATAGAACAACCATTATTCTCTGATTTAAATGAATAACCGTCTCGCATTAAACAAGATCCAGATATAATGTTCATGCTCAACGCTGGCACCAAATAACAATTATTTAGGTCTAATACTAATCCCGAAGGTAGATGTAGAGGTAGCGTGCCGACCGCGATCACATCGACTTTGGAACCGTTTCCCACGCACATCGTCACCTCGTCCTTTGCCAGTGTTCGCTTAATCCGTAGTCCCTGTTTCGAGTTGCAAATATTAGCAACAGAACCAGTATCAAATACCCAGGTGCTACTGCGAGCTCTAGTAAGGTACACATCAATAACATGTATATCACATATACCTTTGTTCACCTTGCCATCCTTCTTATCCGCCAAATACTTGGGGCAGTTCCGCTTCCAGTGACCAGTCTGCTTGCAGTAGAAGCACTCAGTTTCAGGCTTAGGTCCAGACTTGGGTTTCTTCTCTTGAGCAGCAACTTGCTTGTTGTTGTTCTTGAAGTTCCCCTTCTTCTTCCCTTTGCCCTTTTTCTTGAAACTAGTGGTCTCGTTGACCATCAACAATTGATGCTCCTTTTTGATTTCTACCTCCGCAGCTTTTAGCATTGCGAAGAGCTCGAGAATAGTCTTATTCATCCCTTGCATATTATAGTTCATCACGAAGCTCTTGTAGCTTGGTGGCAGTGATTGGAGAATTCTGTCAATGACGCAATCATCTGGAAGATTAACTCCCATCTGAATCAAGTGATTATTATACCCAGACATTCTGAGTATATGCTCACTGACAGAACTGTTCTCCTCCATCTTGCAGCTATAGAACTTATTGGAGATTTCATATCTCTCAATCCGGGCATTTGCTTGAAATATTAACTTCAACTCCTGGAACATCTCCTATGCTCCATGACGTTCAAAACATCGTTGAAGTCCTGATTCTAATCCGTAAAGCATGGCACACTGAACTATCGAGTAGTCATCAGCTTTACTCTGCCAGACGTTCATAACATCTGGTGTTGCTCCAGCAGCAGGCCTGGCACCCAGCGGTACTTCCAGGACGTAATTCTTCTGTGCAGCAATGAGGATAATCCTCAAGTTACGGACTCAGTCCGTGTAATTGCTACCATCATCTTTCAACTTTGCTTTCTCAAGGAACGCATTAAAATTCAATGGAACAACAGCACGGGCCATCTATCTACAATCAAACATACATAAGCAAGATACTATCAGGTACTAAGTTCATGATAACTTTAAGTTCAATTAATCATATTACTTAAGAACTCCCACTTAGATAGACATCCCTCTAATCTTCTAAGTGATCACGTGATCCAAATCAACTAAACCATAACCGATCATCACGTGAAATGGAGTAGTTTTCAATGGTGAACATCACTATGTTGATCATATCTACTATATGACTCACGCTCGATCTTTCGATCTCAGTGTTCCGAGGCCATATCTGCATATGCTAGGCTCGTCAAGTTTAACCTGAGTATTCTGCGTGTGCAAAACTGGCTTGCACCCGTTGTAGATGGACGTAGAGCTTATCACACCCGATCATCACGTGGTGTCTGGGCACGACGAACTTTGGCAACGGTGCATACTCAGGGAGAACACTTTTATCTTGATAATTTAGTGAGAGATCATCTTATAATGCTACCGTCAATCAAAGCAAGATAAGATGCTTAAAAGATAAACATCACATGCAATCAATATAAGTGATATGATATGGCCATCATCATCTTGTGCTTGTGATCTCCATCTCTGAAGCACCGTCATGATCACCATCGTCACCGGCGCGACACCTTGATCTCCATCGTAGCATCGTTGTCGTCTCGCCAGTCTTATGCTTCCACGACTATCGCTACCGCTTAGTGATAAAGTAAAGCATTACAGCGCGATTGCATTGCATACAATAATGCGACAACCATATGGCTCCTGCCAGTTGCCGATAACTCGGTTACAAAAAATGATCATCTCATACAATAAAACTTAGCATCATGTCTTGACCATATCACATCACAACATGCCCTGCAAAAACAAGTTAGACGTCCTCTACTTTGTTGTTGCAAGTTTTACGTGGCTGCTACGGGCTTAAGCAAGAACCAATCTTACCTACGCATCAAAACCACAATGATAGTTTGTCAAGTTGGTGTTGTTTTAACCTTCGCAAGGACCGGGCGTAGCCACACTTGGTTCAACTAAAGTTGGAGAAACTGTCACCCGCAAGCCACCTATGTGCAAAGCACGTCGGGAGAACCGGTCTCGCGTAAGCGTACGCGTAATGTCGGTCCGGGCCGCTTCATCCAACAATACCGCCGAACCAAAGCATGACATGCTGGTAAGCAGTATGACTTATATCGCCCACAACTCACTTGTGTTCTACTCGTGCATATAACATCAACACATAAAACCTAGGCTCGGATGCCACTGTTGGGGAACGAAGTAATTTCAAAAAAATTCCTACGCACACGCAAGATCATGGTGATGCATAGCAACAAGAGGGGAGAGTGTGATCTACGTACCCTTGTAGATCGACAACGGAAGCGTTTGGTTGATGTAGTCGTACGTCTCCACGGCCCGACCGATCAAGCACCGAAACTACGGCACCTCCGAGTTCTAGCACACGTTCAGCTCGATGACGATCCCCGGACTCCGATCCAGCAAAGTGTCGGGGAAGAGTTCCGTCAGCACGACGGCGTGGTGACGATGTTGATGTACTACTGTCGCAGGGCTTCGCCTAAGCACCGCTACAATATTATCGAGGACTATGGTGGCAGGGGGCGCCGCACACGGCTAAGAATATGATCACGTGGATCAACTTGTGTTCCTCTGGGGTGCCCCTGCCTCCGTATATAAAGGCTCAAAGGGGGGTGCGGCCGGCCTAGGAGAGGCGCGCCAGGAGAAGTCCTACTCCCTCCGGGAGTAGGATTCCCCCCCCCCCCAATCCTAGTTGGAATAGGATTCGCGGAGGGGGGGAAAGAGGAAGGGGGGCCGGCCCCCTCTCCTTGTCCTATTCGGACCAAGGGAGGGGAGGGGCGCGCGGCCCATCTCTGGCTGCCTCTTTCTCTTTTCCACTAAGGCCCACTAAGGCCCATATATCTCCCGGGGGGTTTCGGTACCTCCCGGTACTCCGGTAAAATCCCGATTTCACCCGGAACACTTCCATATCCAAACATAGGCTTCCAATATGTCTCGACCATTTCGAGACTCCTCGTCATGTCCGTGATCACATCCGGGACTCCGAACAACCTTCGGTACATCAAAACGTATAAACTCATAATATAACTGTCATCGAAACCTTAAGCGTGCGGACCCTACGGGTTCGAGAACAATGTAGACATGACCGAGACATGTCTCCGGTCAATAACCAATAGCGGGACATGGATGCCCATATTGGCTCCTACATATTCTACGAAGATCTTTATCGGTCAGACCGCATAACAACATACGTTGTTCCCTTTGTCATCGGTATGTTACTTGCCCGAGATTTGATCGTCGGTATCCAATACCTAGTTCAATCTCGTTACCGGCAAGTCTCTTTACTCGTTCCGTAATACATCATCCTGCAACTAACTCATTAGTTGCAATGCTTGCAAGGCTAAGTGATGTGCATTACCGAGAGGGCCCAGAGATACCTCTCCGACGATCGGAGTGACAAATCCTAATCTCGAAATACGTCAACCCAACATGTACCTTTGGAGACACCTGTAGAGCACCTTTATAATCACCCAGTTACGTTGTGACGTTTGGTAGCACACAAAGTGTTCCTCCGGCACACGGGAGTTACATAATCTCATAGTCATAGGAACATGTATAAGTCATGAAGAAAGCAATAGCAACATACTAAACGATCGGGTGCTAAGCTAATGTAATGGGTCATGTCAATCAGATCATTCAACTAATGATGTGATCCCGTTAATCAAATGACAACTCTTTGTCCATGGTTAGGAAATATAACCATCTTTGATTAACGAGCTAGTCAAGTAGAGGCATACTAGTGACACCCTGTTTGTCTATGTATTCACACATGTATTATGTTTCCGGTTAATACAATTCTAGCATGAATAATAAACATTTATCATGATATAAGGAAATAAATAATAACTTTATTATTGCCTCTAGGGCATATTTCCTTCAGGCGCCCCCCGAGGCGGAGGCGCAGCACGCGCGGGGACCGGCGCGGTAGCAGCCGCAGCCTGAGCAGCGGAGACCCCCGCGGCCCCGGTCGGGTTCCTCACCGCCGGCGCAACCCGCGGCGGAGGCGGCTTGGGCGGCATCGCAGCCGGACGAGGTCATGGTGGCGGGCGGCGGCCAACGCCGGCGATCCCTGGGACAAGACGGCGCAAGGACGCCGCCGGAAAACCAGGCCTCCTGCGATGGCGAACCCTAGCAGGAACGAGGTGAGAGGAGGAGGGAGATCGTGCATGCGGGGGCGGACGACCCGAGGCCACCTCATGCACGTCGCCCACACCCGCCGCAACGCAGGCCTGGCCAACCCCCTGGGCCTCTAGCCCAGTACTAGCCAAGCCCACGGCGCAATCAGTCGCTTGCGGCCCATCTGTGCCCAAAAGCGAATTCAAACGCGCAATTCCGGCCGCCCGAATATCACGCGCACCGGCCACCGCCGGCGATCGCTGTGACACCATCCGACCACCCTTCTTCTTTCTCCTAGTCACTCTCGTCTAGCACTCGGGACTAAAAAAGTCGGACAAAGTGATAGCCGGCAGCCCCACCTTCGGCAACGGTCCACTCCATGGTTTCACTTTCGACTTCTGCGAAGGAACCGGAGTACCGAGTGAAAACGATTTCTTGCAACTCACCATAGGTTTAGGCACCGAAATAGATGTAACCACGCCAAGCCTAGATGGCGGCCGAACCGTCGTTTCCGGCAGATCATCATCGTCTTCATCCTCATTGGCAAGAATCCAGAAACGTCCCCCAAACCGCTGCGGAGGCTTTGATCCGTCGGCGTCCTCCGTAAGATCAACTACGACAGGTTGTTCTTCGCAATCCATGGGCACCTGCACACACTCAAGAACCTCGATATGGAAAAAATCAATCGATAAACGCTTACCGATAGCAAGCTCTTCGTCAACGTTGAGATGTCGTCCGGCTAAAATATCTCCATCTTCATCTCAGATCGTCATCCAACGAGTCGGATGCGAGTATATCAGGCCATTGATCCATCGCCCCGCCTCCCTAGCATCTTCAAAACGCACGTACCATTTCGTAGGATTCAAAACCCCCAATCCCGATCCGCCGTCGAGGGATCTCGACGAGAAGCCGGGGAAGGGGGCAGATCGAGCGCCGCCGCGGGAGCCACCACGAGCGCCGGCCGCAACTCATCCAGAGGAAGAAGCGGATCCGGCGACGACCGCAGAGGCGGCCGAGGCGGAGGCGTCTCTCCGCGAGGCGGGTCTGCCAGGCGGATTGGCGGCGGTGAAAGCCCCCCTCCGTCGGCCCCCAAGCCTTCCCCATCAGCCGGCGGGAGCGGCGGCGGTAGCTCCGACTGGATTGGCGGTGGCGGAGACTCACGCCCGTCGCCACGCCCGTCGCCCATCGTAACCTTGTATCGCCCCATACTAGTAACCTTGTATCATGTATGGACTAAGGGCAACCTCTATTATGACGGTGCATACATGCCTTTTGAGTAGTTTCATCTGCTCAGGTGACCGGCCGTCGAACACAACACAACACTTCTAAGAACAACTCAAAATGGCTAAGGACAGAGCAGGCACCACACAAGCTTCACAGTCGGAATAGTGATTGTAAAACTAGCTAAGAACAACACTGCCAAGGCTTGCTCAAACCTGATCAAATCCTTGAGGCTTCTTAAGTGTCACTTACAGTAGAGGTGAGCTAGGCATATTTTTAGGGAAGCTAATCTGGGATTACTAAAGTATAATAGGATAAATAAATGACAAAATTGTTGCTTGCTGTCATACAAGATTACTAGTCGTTTACCACTAGAGTGTAGTCTCCACATGTCCCACAGTTGTGATGGATATCTTTCATTATTTAAAACCAACATATAGAGAAGGCATCTGCTATCCAACGTCTCCTACTTCAGGTGAACCCCATCATTCACTACAATAAAGGAATTATGCAATTTAATGGATAAATCTTCCAAGAAATGGCAAAATTCCAGTTCAAACTTTGAAAGCTATACATCTTTGACAACATCATCTAATTCCAACAAAGAGACCCAGACATTCAGTAGCATGACAACAGGCCTGTGCCATATTGTTAGAAAAAAATGGATCCAGATATTCAGTAGCACGACAAAGCAAGAGGAAATCCAAATACAGATGTTGAAACACATATAATGAGCAGTGACCAGAATTCCATTTAGATATAAAATACACTAATAATTGTTCAACAAGACGATCAGAATAGCCATAATTAAAATAGTAGGCTGTTACAACTGCATGGACTGCTAACTGCCATAAATATATACAAGTACACAAGCAAAAGCTCAGTCTAAGTTAACTGCACTAGTTAGCACTTGAGTGTGCTCAAGCGGCTACAGAATGTCAGAAACAATCACAACTTCATAAATGTCTACCCAATGCACTGTTGCCCAAATTCAAGGCCTAACTCTGGTATCATCAGAAATATGGACTCTTATGAAGCTGCAGTAAGCAAGACATTTAGTGTCTATCAGCCGATGACTGAGAACAAGGGACCATATGGACAAAATGGAGTCTTGTCGCCGCAACCAGGCCATTCAACTTCACAATCAGATCCATGATTATGTATAAACCGCACCTCCATAGAATCCATGTCGTATGACATTAGTGTCTTTTCATCTCCATGGACTATAAAAATCAAATTGTGTTCTGGATGGATTGAAATAACCATATAATCATCTACACACACATGATACTCTATTCCGAACAACTACAAGTGACTGACATTGTGCTTCAACTTCAAGGTCCATTTTCCTCTACCGTAGTCCTCCAGAACCCAGAACGAGAGCTCAGAACCATCAGAATAAGAAAAAAATAGTATTTGCAAAATACAACAATCCCTGTGATGGAAATATACCATTGTCATCGCCAGCTTCATAGTCTGCCCAAGGTTTATAAAAATACAGCAAATTATGTCCGTCCTTCGAGGTCAGTGTTGGAACTAAACCCGACTTCATGCCCCTGCTGGCCGGTGTGTGCACGGGACGTGTACATATCCGATTACAAGTTGAAGCGTATACTGAGTAGGACTAGATTAGTTGACCGAGTAGGTTAGCTAGTTAATATAAATACTCAGGTATCCCTGTACTTTTGGATCGAGACGAAAAGCAATAAAAAGGAAAAACAAGAACGACACGTTCCTGTGGCTATCCAAATATATTTGTACGTGCGTGTGTTTGTTTCCGGCCGGCTGGCCGCCGAGTACGTACGTCTGATTTTGGTGTTGTCTTCGGAAAGATCGATCAGGAGCAGACTAGCTAGTACAAGCTAGCTTTGCACTATGGTGTATCTCGGCGTAAAGCACTTCGTCGAGTTCGTCGGCGAGCTTCGTCTGTCATTGTCGTTCGTCGTCGGTTGTATTGCCCGTCGCCGGAAGTATTTGGCGTCGGGACTGGGCCAACAATTATTATCTAGAGCAAGGTTGATCTTCTAGTAACGGAAGATCATGTCGGATGACGAGAAAAACAAGCAGCTGGCGGAGTACTCCGGTGTGGCTAAAGTAATTGCTGCTCCGGTGAGATTGGAGTATCCACGATTCGACCGTAGAAACTTCGTGGTGTGGGCGACCATGATGGAGTGGGCGCTCGAAGCCAATGAGCTCTAGGAAGCCGTCGACCCCGGCGGTACGAGTACCTGAAGGGTGGTGCCTTGTATCGGAAGGATCGACGGGCTATCACGGCCATCTGCTCGGTGATGCCAGTGGACGTGCAGCATCATCTAATCTCAAAGACATCAGCGAAGGAGGCGTGGGACACACTCAAGACATTGCATCTAGGGCACTCGCGTGTGCGCAAGGCGAACTTGCAAACTTTGTTGAAAAGTTACGAGAATCTGAGGATGGGAGAAGATGAGACGGTGGACGTCTTCGCAGCGAGGGTTGCTTCGATGGTAAACGGGATTTGTGGTCTTGGAGAGAAGTTAGAGGACATCTCCGTGGTCCGGCGTTTTCTACGTGCCGCTCCACCACGCTACATGCCGATTGTATTAGCGATCGAGCAATGTGTTGATCTCAAGACTCTCACTTTGGATGATCTGGTTGGTCGTTTCAAGGCCCGTGACGAGCGGATGAAACTGAGTTATGGTGATGCAAAACAGGATGAGTACCTGATGCTAACGCGTGCTCAGTGGCAGGCAATGGTTTTCAAGGAGAACAATTTCGACAAGGCGTCCGGTAGCGGCGGAAAGTACCGTCTCGCAAAGGACACCGACGAACAGTCGGAGAAGCCAAAGAAGAAAAGGTTTGGCAAGAGGAAGATCCGTTGCCACAACTATAATTTGCTCGGGCACTTCAAATCGGAGTGCAAGAATCCCCCAAAGGAGAAGGCGCTCATGCCCGGTTAGATGACCAAAGTGACATGATGTTGATGTGTGAACTCTTGGACGAGGAGGATCCAGTTCTTCAAGCGTCGGCTAAAGAAATTGTCGCGCTCCGTGAAGAAAATGTTCACTCTCAAGATCATGGTTCGGAAACTCATGCCGATGCTATGGATGCAGGGGGTGATTCCAAAATTTATGTCGATGTTACGGGCATAAGTGCTAACTTTGCTGGAGCGGAAGCAGCGATTGCCGCGTGTGCTCGACCATGGAGAAGCAGTCTTCAAGCGATGCGTCTAGACAAAACAAAGCCAAACATGGCCCTGGAAGTCTACAAAGAAGCAATGCGTATAGACGATGTGTTGCAACTCAGGGTGGACATGGTCCGAGCCGGTCCGGTCCCGGTCCGAGCCGTTGATTGGACCGGCCGCCGGCGGTCCGGTCCGGACCGGACCGAGCAGGGCAGCGGTCCTGATCTCAGGGACCGGACCGGCGGACGTGAAGCTCGGTGCGGACCGGCGGTCCTCACGGTCCCGGCGACGTCCAGTCACTGACATATGGGCCCAGGATGTCGGACAGGTGGTCGGAGAAGCAGCACTGCAGCCAGAGTCGGAGAAGACGTACCTGATGGCGGTGCGGCGCCGTGGCGGCGTGAGGGAGGGGCACAAGAGAGAGAGGGATTAGCACGGCCGCGCGGGGTATAGGCGGAGCAGCCGCGCGAGGGAGCGGGGTGCGAGGCAGGGGCGTGGCGGCGCTGGGGAGAGGAAGGCAAGGGAGAGGGGGGCGGCACGACGACTAAGTTTTTTTACCGAAGCGGGTACCTACCGGTCAAGCATCCATCGTTGGTGTCATTTTAGAGATTTGTGCCCTTGTTTTGTTTATCAGATAGATGAATGGTAATAAATGAATACATGTACTTGCGTCAGACTGACAGAGTCAGCTTTTACAGAGAAGAGAGAGGGGACTGGAGAGAACTTTGCATGCATGCTTTCTCTCACCCCATGCACTGGACATGCATTTTTTTCATCCTCATATTTCTAAGGATTCATATCTTTTGAACCAAATGTTCATTACTGAAATTTCTTATATATGTGAATTCGTGGGGTGAAGACCTTCAAAACAAGATCAATTTTGGATATATTTGAACTATCTTTTTCATATATATTTCAATTACATATGAAATTAGTTTCATAAAACATTTGAAACAACCAATTTCACATATTTTAAACAACCTATTTCACTATTTTTCAAACACAAGATTAAGCAAATTGACAAACATACCGAAATATGTTTCATATATTGAGAAATACATGTTTCATAAACATTGAGTGAAATATTTAGACAACAACTTAGACGTGTTTGAAATAATCAATTTCACATATTTCAAATAACCTATGTCGCATATTTCACTATTTTTTATATTTCAATTTTCTTTTAAATTGCTTTTATAAAACATAAAATTGATCTGCTATTTCATTAAAGTGTTTTGGACTGTTTCGCTAATATCAGTTAAAAACCATTTCACTCATTTCAAAAATCGATTTCACACATTTCATAAGACATATTATTCTCATTTGCAAATATCAATTTCACTGCAAATTTATGAAATATATTGAAATGTATTCCGCTCATTAAAACTATCAGTTTCAAGCACCGGAAAATTAGTTTCACAACAAAAATTGGTTTTATTTCTCTTTTATTCAAATAACTTATTTCACTCATTTCAGAAAACACACTACACTCATTTACAAAATATATATTTCACCAATTTCACTAGTTTCGGGAAACACATAACATTCATTTTCATAAACATATTACACTCATTTCACTAGTTTCCAAAATAATTATTTAACAAATTTGAAACAATGCATTTCACTTGGAAAACCGATTTCACTCATTTCGAGAACTGGTTTCAATCATTTTGAAAATTGTAATTTGAAATGAGTGAAATTAATATTTTGACATGATTGAAATAGTAAAAATTAAACTAGTTTAAATATATTCAAGATTGGTCTCATTCTAAACATCTTATGTTCCAGAATTTGAATATATGAAAATTTTAAATAATAGAACAATGCTGTAAAAAATATTGGCCATCTAAAAATGTAAACAAAAATAAAATGCATGGATTTGTTTGAGAGAGAGGAGAAATGTTGCATGCATGCGTACATCCCGCTGCAAAAAGTACTGCCACTCCTGACATGGGCCCTATTCATCTGACGGTGATTTGACTATATACAAAAATATAACTGTCTAAATACATGATTATACATATGAATGGGTCCCGCTTAGACACACATCGTAAAGCACGTGAACGGTGGATGGGTAACCGGTAGCTCCCAGCACCGGTAAAAGAGACTTTGCGGGCGGCACGACTGGTAGACTTGAGAGTCCGCAAGTAGTGTATTTTTAGCAGGTTTTTTCTGTTGCATGCAAATAATTTAGGGCATGCATGGGCCCATGATTTTCCTTGTATGGGCCTTGCCGTGGTTGGTGGATTAATTCTGACGTGAAGTTAGTCATGGGATGATACCGTGATTGTCGGACCGAACCATTTTCTTTTTCTCGTTCCTTCTATTTTCTGCATGTTCGTCTGAATAAGAGGAAACTGCGTCATGGGATGGCGTCTGAATAAGAGGAAACTGTGTCATAAGAGGAAACTTATTTCTCTCGTTAGTGGCAAATAAAAGGAACGACAACGAGGAGTTGTCGTGGAAAGCGCCTAAATTATCGGATCGAATCATGTTTATCTCGTTCTCTCTATTTTCTTTCGACTGATTAAAAGGAAAACAAAACGATAGGGCGTGACTGCCTCTTCCCCCTGTGTGACTCTCAGATAATCACGGGTGTGATGGCGTGTTCTTTTTATTTTCTGTTCTCTTCTACATCACACGTGACATGAGTTTTCTTCTTTGTTCGACTGAATAAACGGAAACAAATCAAGGAGGGGCGCGCCCACAAGCGGGAGAAGGACGGCGGGGCGTGGTCGTCGGTCACCCAGCTCGCGGATCTCGCCGGCCTGAGCGTGGTGGCCGCGATGACGAGGAACTGCCTGCAGCGCGCTTCGGTCCGCTTGGTCGACTCGATCAGAGACCGGACCGGACCGACAAATTTTCGGGCTCAAATTGTGTAACCGGACTGGCTAATTTCTTCAACGGGCCAGGACCGAATGGTCCGGTCCCAAACGGGCCACGAGCGGGCCGAAAAGCTCGCTCGCTCCGTCCAGCCTGAGTTGCAACGCAAACTAGGTAATCTGGAAGGCGACGCACCTCGCATGAGTGCAGCGAGCGCAACGTGCACTCGTCCAGGAGGGGCAGCTACACACTTTGGCCGAAGTAGCAGCAGTTCAGCAGAGAGACGTGACACATGCGTGGGCGTTGTGCCATGCAGCTCGGCGAAGGGAGGTGGCCCAGGCGATGTGTTTGAAGACAGCATCAGTCTTTTTTTTACAGGTGGAAGACAGCATCAGTCTTGGCCCAGTAGGAGGATTTTGTAGCTCACGTAGTGAGCTAGCTTCACTGGATCAAAGTAGCTTGCCAGAACAAAATAATTGCAGCACTTGTGTTGTGCCAACTACGTACATGGTTGCAGTTTCGCCTGGATTGGCACTGCATCGTCCGGATAAAAGGATGGTGAGGAAACACCACTTGTACCGGAGGAAAGGACACTGTCAGCTACACCCGTACTACTACAGCCGTTGTTACACCCGTATCCGGAGAAAGCTCTTCGGATGATTGACCCGATGAAGGTAAAAGGAAGTGGCCGACAGTGTCTAGCAAGCGCCGAGGAACCGGCAAATTTTAAAAACGTAAATACGAAGGAGTGTTGGCGTCAGGCTATGAAAGAGAAGTTGCGGTCCATCCACGACAACAATGTGTGGGAGCTTGTGGATATTCCCAACAATGAAAAAGTCATGAATCTCAAGTGGGAGTTTAAGATCAAGAATGATGCCGAAGGGTGCGTGAAGCACAAAGCGAGGCTAGTAGCCAAAGAGTACGTGCAAGAGAAAGATGTGGACTTCGAAGAAGTGTTCGTTCCCGTTACAAAGATGGAATCGGTGGAATTATTCATCGCTCTCGCGGTTCAAGAATCATGGAACATACATCGCATGGATGTAAAATCCTCGTTTTGAATGGGGAGTTAGAAGGAGATGTGTATGTGAATCAGTCACCGGGATTCATCAAAGACGGAGAAGAACACAAGGTACTGAAACTACACAAAGTCTTGTACGGGCTATGACAAGGCTCTCGGGCATGGAACATAAAACTTGATCGGACTTTGATTTCTCTTAGATTTGAGAAAGCCCCACTAGAGCATCCCATGTACAAGAGAGGTGAAGGAAGGGATCGTCTACTAGTTGGAATCTATGTCAATGACCTATTGATAACTAGAGGAGATGAAGATGTGATTGCAAAGTTCAAGCTACAAATGAAGGACCTTTTTGAGATGGATGATCTAGGGCTATTGAGTTACTATCTCGGGATGGAGGAACATCAAAAGTCTGAGGGGATCACACTATGCCAGGAGGCATATGCAAGGAAGGTACTTGAAAACCGTGGCATGAAAAATTGCAATCACATTGTTGCTTCAATGGAACCTCGTCTTGAGCTGAGCAAGAAGAAGATGGTGAAACTACTTGGCTACAGTGGTACTGACAAGGAAAGAATTGTTGACGACCGTAAGAGTACCTCAGACGTGGCATATTTTCTTGATGGAAGCGTAGTAAGCTGGTTATCACAAAAGCAGAAAGTGTTGACATCGACTTCAAGTGAAGCAGAGTGTCAAGGTGTGTGGCTAGGAAGGCTACACGGTGATCTCATGGATCGAGATCCGGAACCAGTGGTGCTCAATGTTGACAGTGAGTCTATGACTTTTCTACACAAGGATCCAGTGCGGCGTGAAAGGAGCAAGCACATTGATACAACGTATCACTATATAAAGAATTGTGTGGAAAAAGGGAAGACGGAGGTCAACTACAATTACACCGATGATCAGCTAGTGGACATTCTAACCAAGGCTTTGGATCGTGAGAAGCTTTTAGAGAAATGAAGAATGATCGGCGTCGGAGCTGTGACATGATGACGTTGTGTTTAAGGGGGTGATTGTTGGAACTAAACCCGACTTCATGCCCCTGCTGACCGGTGTGTGCACGGGACTAGTACATATCCGATTACAAGTTGAAGCGTATACTGAGTAGGACTAGATTAGTTGACCGAGTAGGTTAGCTAGCTAATATAAATACTCAGGTATCCCTGTACTTTTGGATCGAGACGAAAAGCAATAAAAAGGAAAAACAAGAACGACATGTTCCTGTGGCTATCCAAATATATTTGTACGTGCGTGTGTTTGTTTCCGGCCGGCTGGCCGCCGAGTACGCACGTCTGATTTTGGTGTTGCCTTCGGAAAGATCGATCAGGAGCAGACTAGCTAGTACAAGCTAGCTTGGCACTACGGTGTATCTCGATGTAAAGCATTTCGTCGAGTTCCTCAGCGAGCTTTGTTTGTCATCGTCGGTCGTATCGTCATCATCGGAAGTACTCAACGTCAAGACTGGGCCAACAGTCAAGAACTACTATTAAATTTTCAAAGGGAGCCACCAAATGCAGGATCCCATTAAAAATGCACTTTGCATTCTTGGGTATCTCAAACGAACCACACACATGTGTTTGATACTTCCAAGCACCAGCCTCGGACGAATAAATCACCAGCACTTCGACATAGTCACCCCCACATGAAAGCACGTCATGATCTGTACCGCATGTCTTTCGCCGGGTCGAATCCCAGGCGAGCAACACACACCATGCAGGGCAACTTGCAGGACCAATCAGTGGCATGCACGACCACCTACTTATCAGTGGCGAGATTGAAATTGTTTTAAATAGCGGGATATAATAAATAGCAGCGGACCTTTAAATCAGCTATAACGGACTATAGCGGGCTATTTGCACATAAGATCATTTACGACACACTGCTTAAAAAGACTATAGTAGGGCTATAGCGAGAGTGGCAAAAGAGCTCACGAGCTCGCTTGCTCCTGCTAGGTGGACCAATGGAACAGCGTGATGTTGGAGCTTGCATTCAGTGGTTGCGGAAACATGGGTGAGTTTGCCCTGGGAAAATACAGGCATGTGGACGTGGGCCTGTATGATGAAGCAACAATGTGGGTGGGTGCAGTAACGGAGAGGTAACGATGTTCCGTTGCTACAGGAGGAAGCACTCTTTTTTTTTACTTGGGATGCAACACTTCGTGTTAAAACAGGTTATTTTGGAGCGAACGCAATTCCTCTAAAACCCCAAAAAAGGTTTTTTTTGAAAGGGAAAACCATAAAAAGTTAGCAACACACTTTGCAAAAAGGGAAAATTTTGTTTTTGCCACTCTAGATTTTGCCAATTTTCCTTATGTCACTTTAGATTTTGACATTTCACTTTTGCCATTCTTAGTTTTCGACAATTATCACAATTGCCATTCCCATGGCAAAATCAAAAAATTTAGAATGGCAATTGTGATACATTTCAAAAGCTAAGAATGGCAAAAATGAAATAAAATTATTTTGCTTTTGCCACGGAATGGCAATTGTGATAATTGTCAAAAGTAAGAGTGACAAAGGTGATATGTCAAAATTTAGAATGGGATAAGAAAAATTGGCAAAATTTAGAGTGGCAAAAACAAAATTTTCCATTGCAAAAAAGCCAGTGGGGGAATGCTCTATTATTATTTCTCTTTTCCAGTTTCATTTACATTTTATTTTTGTTTTTTCTATTCTTATGGGTAAATTGCATGTGCTAAAATATAAATAGTGGACGTATGTTAAACATGGATATAAAAAAGTTCATGTGTATTCTGAAAAATATTTTTATATGCGTGTCAAAAATAACTGCCGCGCGGCATATCTCGAGGAAAACATGTGCCTAGTGATTCCGTGAGCAGGCGAGCTCGTGCGCTCCTATGACTATTCGTATATAAATACATTTGAACTACATGTATAGACAAATTGCCTCTCTAGCACAATGAAAAATTGCGGTCTTGCCAAAAGAGCTCATCAGCTCTCGACATTCATAAGTTATGACGGCTTTCGATGCTCTGTACATGTTCAGATCGAGCACCGGCCGGAAAAACTTATATCTTGTGCTACCAAACATTAGTTGCTCTCATGCTACCATTTTTCCAAAAAAAACTATCTATATAAAAATCAAAAACAACTGTCGGTGTTTACAATATGTAGGAATTTCAAGTTATAATACAAAATACACATGGAGAACCAAAAAAGCAAATCCGAATTTGAACAGTGTCATTATACCATTTGTCATTTAGTGATATTGTCATGATGAATTTGTCTTTTTTGTTTCTCAATGTGTATTTCAAAAAAATTATTTGAACTTTCTACAGATTGTAGACACATGTCTTGTGAACACTCATAATTATTTTCAGATTTTTTTAAACATGTAATATGTTTTTTGAAAAATGATAGCATGCGAGCACCTAATGTGTGATAGAACCTGATATTCTCGGCATCTTGAGATAGCTGTTTGCTTGAGTCTCAAATGCAGAACCAGGTTTTTTTTCCTATCGTCCATCGCACTGTTGCTCGAATTAGTGTACGCTCGGTAATGTCCTAGACGGAGCGGGACGTCGGCGCTGTTACCATGGAACGACATGATGGGACAGTGTGGGCCAGCTGCGTACATTAAAGCTGCGTTGTCTGACCCATGAGCCTATTTCTTTCGCCAATCTTGAGGTGTGGGACGGTGTGCGATACCGTGATCATGCGAGGACGAGCACTCCTTCTAATTTTCGGACGGTGTGCGATACCGTGATCATGCGAGGACGAGCACTCCTTCTAATTTTCGGGCTATAGCCGACTATTTAAAACTATGGATTGAACATAATGTCATCCAATGCTCTACGAAATGAGAGATCCATCCCAGCAATAAGGAGAGCGTGAGGGAAGAGAGGATGTACCAGGTGTTTATTGCGCGAACTGCAAAGCCAAGAGCGGCGAGAGCGTCAGCGGCCATCTACGCCGGCGAGCGAGGGTGTGGGTGTGTGCAGCTGCGAGATGCGGCGGAGCTCGGAAGTGACGACGATTGGGGAGTGAAGGTTGGGCCTATGACCTTTTCCTTTCTTGCTGGAATGGACCACGTGAATCCAAATGCTCCACTACGTACCCCCAAAAAAGTACACCATTGCTATCTTGACAAAAAATGCTATCGTGAAAAAATATTGTACATTTCTAAAGAAGCAAATTGCACTAACGTGGACCTGGAATGAACATGTCGCATATGATCCCTGGGCACCTAGCTCACTCTTGATCACAGGACAGCGATAACAACTCCTCTATACAACCGTTCTCTACCCGATCTTCACGCCCACTTTTCCATACCTCTTCATCCACCATGCACTCTGTTTGCATAGACACCATGTCGAATCCCTGATCGTCATTCGGCCCGTGCCCCGCCATCCGTTGCCATCCCCCCCTGCCAATCGACCTTTGCGGAAGTGATGACGTTAACGACATTGAGGAAGCCTGTCAGGCCCGCCGATGAGCCATGGGCGAAGGTAACCTCGGACTTGTACATGTGTAACACGCCTTCGGTGGTGCAGCCTAACGAGTCGTCACGATTCAAACTTCTCCTATCAAAAGGTGCCTATGATGCTGTCAATGGATGCATCAGCACCGGGAAGGATATCTCCTACCCCCCCCCCCCCCCCGCCCCCCCCCCCCCCCGGGTCCCGCCTCCGAGTGGGATTGCAACCATGGAGTCGCCATGGGGAGGAGGTTTTTTTGTGCCCTTTCGAGGGTGTTAACCATATATGCAATGGCTTAACAGTGAATAGGAAGATCAGGCACAAGATGCTATCCCAGACCTGACCTTGAGATGAAGAACAACAAGCATGACAGGAGAATCAATAAAACTGAGATTGAAAGCAGTCACTCACCTTTGGTGTATTATAAGAGAGTGGGCTGTCAAACCTTGTGCCAGGGGCCAAGCAGCAGCACATTTATGCTACGATCTTGGTTGTAGTTTTTATTTCTTTCTTGCTGTTCAGCCTAACATAGATTTTACTTAAAAACCAGTGGGCAAACCTACTTTTACCAAAAAACTGATACACATTTTCTATCTATTGTTTTTACTAAAAGATACAACGATCATTGAATTTCGATTGAATACAATGATTTCGATTGTACTAAAATAAAGTATCGTCTTGATATGGCTTTGTAATATTTAATAGGAACCCACCATACCAACTCGAATCTCGTATTGTAAATACTAGGGACGCACTGCCTTCAATCTTAGCTCAATATATACACATCTAATTGTTGTATAGTATTCTTCCTATGGCGTGTCGCCTACACCATCTGTCAAGTCAAATGTCGATACTTCAGAGAAATAGAAAGCAATGACACCTAGGATCTATGAGTTACACACATACATCGTGTTTGGAATAGTAGGCATCCAGGAATAGTAGACACCTTTATATCCCAACCCTTTGTTTCACGCAACACCAACCCCTACGGCCTACGCCTCCAGGCCTGGCGGCAGCGGCTCGTCCAGGAGGGAGCTAGGGCTCGGTACGGACAACATCACCACCCACAACCGTCAA
Source organism: Triticum urartu (assembly GCF_003073215.2). Classification (NCBI taxonomy): domain Eukaryota; kingdom Viridiplantae; phylum Streptophyta; class Magnoliopsida; order Poales; family Poaceae; genus Triticum; species Triticum urartu. The sequence goes on from NC_053024.1 coordinate 679,227,842, forward strand.
AGTACTGGCGCCGGAACCGAGCATGTCAACACCAAGCATCGGAGACATGGTCCACGACGAGGCACACATGGGGTGCACCGGGCGAAAGAAGAGTTTGTAGAGACGATTCAGTGTTCGCGTTACATCGATAAGCAACCGATGCTTGTCAAGCACGATGAACACCGCATGGTGAGAAGGATGTGACAGGGTCCACATGAAAGAGTTGGGGTTGCATGATAACTCGACTGGTCGAAGCAGGTTGCAGGTGTGATGCGTGACCGTAGGGGTTAGGAATAACTATTAGGACCAAAACGAGCAAGTAGGTTGGCAAGCGGTCTGGCGGTACTTGCAGGTCATTTACTTACCATTGTGTAATCTTGGCCGAGAGTGAGTGAGTCGGCAGTGTAGGTTGCGCAATGGTGGTAGCAGCGCGCAGATATAGTCCGGGTTTGCTAGCGTGGATGGGGAGCAAGGCAACATACACCTTTTGTGGTGTCCGGGCTATGATGTCTTTTCAACCGTGTCTTGCGTTGGAATCATCATACGTACTTCCTTTGACTTAAAAAGAAGGTGTATTTCTTTGACTGCCCAGATTCAAGCTTTGACCATAATCCCTTCGTACAATATTTATTTAATGGTCATAAAATCAGAATCATGCAAAAGTGCTTTTGTGTACGAATCTAATCGTGTCTATTTTTTAACACAAATGACATTATTTGACTAACTGATGGCCAAAGCACGAATTTAGCATGTCACAGAGTACTCCGTAATGTTCTTTTGTGACAACAATAAGACTTTATTCCTCAAATAACCGATATATCGTTTCATGTTAATGAGAAATAATGTTAGAGATCGAACACATGAGGAAAGAAAATGGATGGGCTTACAAACGTGTGAGAGGAAGATTTGATACAACCGGAGCAAACATTAATGAACGGAGGTGCTCCACTGCGGTGTCGACTCTCTTGTTTCGAGACAAGTAGTGCTTGGACTGCATATCTAAGAGTATCTCTAGTAGACCCGCAAAAACCCTCGACCTGCAAAATAATCACCAAAATGTGGGCCGGCATGGAAAATCCCGCCCGAACAGACCCCGCAACTCGGCGGCCCGCAAAAAATTTTGAGGGGCGCGGCAAAATCTTGAGCCCACCCCGCGAATACGCGGGTTCCCCTCCCCCCTTCCCCCCGGCCCGTCGGTGCGGTCGGTGGGGAGGACATTTTAGCACGCGCTTTTCCCCACCAACCACCTCCCCTCTCCCCCTCGCCCCCGCCCAAGATTTCGACGAAAGTAGCCGGTGGGAGCACGCCGAAAGGCCGCTACACGAATGAGGTTGCCCTCCGCCCCCCCCCCCCCCCCTGCGTCGGCTGGCCGGAAAGTTGCGGATCTGCGGCCCTTTGTAGCGGGCGGCCGGATTTGGCTTTTCCGGCCACCGGTGGCTGCGCCAAGCGATGGAATGGTCGGGGAGCATCTCGAGCAGCCCCGACAAAGTCGCATCGGCGCATGCAGGTAGGGGTTCGTCCAGTCGCCACCGCCGACGGTTTGCGGGCATGGATTCGGCCCGCCGTTCGCCGAGCTCGGCGCTTGCGCAGAGGCTCTATTGCTCGCCGATGCCGCTCATACAGTGCGACGACTGCACGCGAACAGTGCTGCGGCTAACCTCGGGCACGCCGAAGCACCCCGGATGGGTGTTCTTCAAATGCGAAAACGACGGGGTACGTGTTGTTTTCATTCGGCTCATTTCGATAGCTCATTCTTTGGTTCAATTTGCGATAGCTTATTTCAAACATCATCATGCGTGTAGGAAGATGGATGCTCATTTTAATTTTGGGAAGGCGAATACATTGATTTATGGATAGAAAGAAACTTAATAGACGTCCGTGCACTCCTTAGTAGAATCGAAAACAATGATGCAGCTGCATGTGCAACTAGAGGGGAAGCAACGTCTACTTCTTTTGAAACAAAGATGAAAAATGTAGAATGCAAGATCAAGAATCCGCAGATCAACAATGAGTGCATGGAGAAGATATTGCTTCAACTAGTGGGAGCAGTTATGTAAGTTGGAAATCTTCTAAAATGCATACTCTTGTTTTCTTTGGTCTTGCTATACTTGCAAAGATTCGGCGATGTCCTATGTATCCTATATTGTTGAAAAAGCAAAGAAATGCATTATGTTGTGTCAAATTGAGATGCAAATTTAAGATTTGCAGGCCGAGGGAAGCGGCGACAGACCAGACCCGTAAAACCGACCCGTAAAAGAGCATATTCCATGAATATCTTTTTATAAGGGTCCGTTGGTCTGCCTCTGCGCAGTCCGCGCCAGCCTACAAACCGTATTATCTCAAACTGCAAACGCAAAATGCGGGTCGGCAGGATGCGGGATCTAACTCTAAGACAAGACAGCGAACAATCCCACCGCCTCCTGCTGCTCTCGCTGTGCTACGCAATGGCCCTGTTTGGATCATGGGGTTAGAGCTAGTTTGGGTTAGTTGGGGGCTCAAATAACCCAAAAGTATCCAAACAAGGAGGATTAGAGTGGGTTAGTTCTATCTAACCCAACTATCCCGATGGAGAGGTGCTTATTTGGGTTAGAGTGGGTTAGAAAATAACTCTAACTCTAACTGTGTTAGAGTATCCAAACAGGGCCAATGGCTATTCTCCCGACAGTGTGGATTTATATTGTCCCGCTGTCGATCTTTTCTCCTGACAGTGTGGAATTTTTTTTTTTTGCGAAACTCCCGACAAAGAGGTTCTGGCCTCTATATGGTTGAACCTGCGTCGGAACATGCATGCTTCCCCGGCCGGCGAGAGAGGTAATGGTGTGGGCCGGACGTCACCTCCCATGTCCATGTTCTTGCATTTTTAATGCATTACCGTACACACAAGCTGCTTTGCATGTTACTAGCAGAGGATGTACTACACACTATTCTAAACTTTTTGAGGATCATTAC
>NC_053024.1:679231769-679250891 GCF_003073215.2 Triticum urartu
GAAAAAAAAAAAAGGGTGGTTGAACAGGAGCCCGTGGAGAGGGCTGGTTGAACAATAGCCGGTGGAGTAGCGCGTGATGGAGGCTGGATGAACAGGAGCCCATGAACAGTCACAGGTGGAGGCTGGAGGAGGTCGACGGTGGATGAACAGTAGCCCGTGGAGGCTGGAGGGGGTCGACGGTGGAGATGAACAGTATCCCGTGGAGTCTCGTTTTGTGGTACGCCACACCCCTCCCGATGAACAGGACCCCCGTTTCGACCGTAGCGCTCCAACACAAGTCCGTTTCCTCCGTTTTGCGGTACGCCACACCCCTCTCGATCAACAGGACCCCCGTTTCGACCGTAGCAGGTCCGTTTCCTCCGTTTTGCGGTACACCAGACCCCTCCCGATGAATAGGATCCCGTTTCGAACGTGGCCGGTCGAACACAAGGCCGTTTCCTTCGTTCTGCGGTACGCTAGGCCTCATTTCCATCGGCTGTTCCGTCCAAGCCCTCCCGATGAACACGACGATGCATTCCATTCCGACCCAGCCGGTTGGCTCCCCATGAACACGACGACGACGCTTGTTTCTCCGTTCCGACCTAGCCATGTACACGAGCCCTGGCCGTACGTATGCGCGAGTAGGCATTCGAGACCCTGCCCGTATGTACGTACGTGGCCGTATTTTCTTTCTTGCCACACTGGCCGCTGTACGTACGTGTACATGCTACATGCACGCCTCTACTACGACACGTGCGCGCCTCTACATCGACCAGTATGTACGTACACGTTCACGACCAGAATGACAACGCTACGTACGCTTCGACCAGGTGGGTACCGACTGTCAGGCACTTCCTTGCCTGCGAAGATGTAGCTGGTGGGTCCCAGCAGTCAGGGGGACGAATCTTTTTTTTGCCCGGACGCACTTCCTTGCGTGCGAAGATGTAGCTGGTGGGTCCCAGCAGTCAGGGGGAAACATTTTTTTCACAAAATACGGTGGCCCGTCCAGTGGGTCCCCGCTGTCAGGTGGAGGAATAATTATTTTGCGCGTAATAAGGAGGCACTTCCTTGTCGCGGCCGTGGACCCAGCTGTTAACCTCTCCATGTACAATCCACGTCCGATGGAAGCCGTTCCTTGACCACGTTGACCACGCCGCGCCGAGAGCACCAGGGCGGTGGACGACGGCGAGGCCTAGAAAGGGGACGACGTGGAGCCGGGGAAGATGCGGCAGTGGATGCCCACGCGTAGAGGAGTACGAGGGTTCACTGGTTCGCTGCGGTGTGAGGCTGCCGTCGCCTAGAATAACACGGGGTGTGGGTGAGTAGATGGATGGCCTGGCCAACGGTGGGAATAGTAGGGGCGGTGAGGCCTCCGAGCAGCACAGCCGCCCACGGAGGCAGAGCACGCCACGACCGGTTTTGCGGCTGGAGCAAAAAGACCAGAGGTTTGAAGAAGCACTACGACCGTGGATGGAACATCGTACGGTCACTGGGAGTAGAAGTGCATATTGACTAAGTTGACAAAAGCACTCCGTCCCCGGTTCAACTTTAGTTAGGCCCACATTTCAGCCTCCCACCAGGTCGGGTCCCAACTAGCAGGGGGAGTATTCATTTTTTTGTGCGTAATAAGGAGGCACCTCCGGTGGGTCCGAGCGGACAGCGGGGGAAGTTTTTTTCACGAAATACGTGGCCTATCCGGTGGGTCCCAGCAGTCAGGGGAAACGTTTTTTTCGCCAAATACGGTGGCCCGTCCGGTGGGTCCCCGCTGTCAGGTGGAGGAATAATTATTTTCCGCGTAATAAGGAGGCACTTCCTTGCGGCTGCCGTGGACCCAGCTATCAGCCTTTCCACGTACAGTACTCTTCTGATGGAAGTCGGTCGTTGACCACGTTGACCGCTGCCGAGAGCACCAAGGCGGTGGACGACGGCGAGGCCTAGGAAGGGGACGACGCGGAGCCGGGGAAGACGCAGTAGTGAAACCCGCGCGGGAAGGAGTATGAGGTGTTCACTGGTTCGGCTGCGGTGTGAGGCTGTCGTCGCCGCAGAATAACAGGGGGTGTGGGTGAGTGAAGGGATGCCCTGGCCAGCGGTGGGAGTAGTAGGGGGCGGTGAGGCCTGCGCGGCAGCACAGTCGGCCACGGGAAGCAGGAGCAGGCGACATGAACCGCGCTGCTTTGGGCGGCTGGATCAAGAAGAGCAGAGGTTGAAGAAGCACGACGGATGTTGGATGGACATCGTACGGTCACTGCAGCTAGAATCGTTTATATTGACTAAGTTGACAAAGCCCTTGGTACGCGTCAACTTAGTAGGCCCACAGGTCATCTTCCGAAACGGTGTGCCCCAGATGTCAGGGGGAGGAATCATTTTTTGGGCGGGTGAAGCTAGAATATCTGAGATTGAAGAAGAAGAAGCACGGCATTCGTTGGATGGACATCCAACGGCCACTGCTGCTAGAACCGTGTGTTGACTATAAGTGACAAAGCCTTGCATACGCGTCAACTCTTTTTTTGAGGGGGCGTCAACTTAGTAAGGCCACAAGTGTGTGGCAGAGAACTTATAGCCCATTTGAGATTTGTAAGAATGTGCAGCCAATTTCTGAATTCTAATGGAATTTACTACAACCCATTTACAGTTTGTTAAAAGTACAACCCATTTCAACCAACCATTCAAAACAGAATTCAATAAAATTTCCCATATTTTGATGGGATCCGAAATATTTTTATCCCGAAATTTCTAGTTAGATTAAATACAATTTTAATACAAATTTATATTACGTAAAAATCCACCGAAACATTGCGCTCGCAACAATTAATGAAATTAAAATTTTCAATATCCAAAAATAATATTTTATAAAGTAATTACGTGTTTGGTGCATTTTTTATAGTTACTGCCCAGTTTTTTACAATTACATCCCATTTATTATTTCTTAAATCCCATTTTCTTGTTAAGCCTAATGCATCCCTCCTAGGAAAGATTTGCAGCCCAGCGGCACGGAGAATAACAACTTGACCTTGCCTGGGTATTCCTAAAAAAAGTATAGCTAGGCTAGCCATTTTTAGCTTGAAAAAAATTAAGATCTGGGTTGGATATCTGGCCTAGGCTAGATGGGCCACAACCCGCCCAGTTAATAGCTGCAGCGATGTTTTTGTTGTTGTTCAGAGGATAAAAATTAATATCTGGGCTAAACATCGCTCAAGAAAAACTCTGCAGAGCTCACACCTCAAAAACAGAAATACTGCTCGAGCTGCTTGGTCCCAGCTGTTGGCCGCTTCTTGTGAAATTCTCTCGTTTATTGGCTACATAGGTTGACAATGGTGTGGGACCGTGATGTCAGGAAACCAGGAGGAAGCAAAAAAATATAGTTTTATATACTAATAAGGAGGCACTTGCATACGTGCGGCTATGGCCCTGTTGGGTCCCCACTGTCATCCTCTTCAAGTAAAGTCATCTCCTCATCCTCATGTCCGTTGACCATGTTGACAACGCGAGACGGCGGCGCCACGGCGAGCGCAACAACTCGAAGGACGACGGAGAGGGCCTCGCGGGCCCTACGGATGGTCTGATACAGCGCCCGCTGCTCATTCGGGAAGCCAGGATCATCGGGCCACATGTCCGCGATGACATTGTCGTTCGCTTGTTCACTGGTGCTCGTTGAGGAGACAGAGGTTGCAGCACAGGTCCTCCTGCGCTGGTAGCTCTTCCGCCATTAGCGTTGAAGTGCGGCCGCACCTGCTCTATGGTGAACACGGCATGAATCGGCTTGGACAGTGGCGGCAGCTCCTGGTCGGAAACTATATCCATCATCTGATTGTCGTCGCTCAGCTCGGCGAGGTAGCTGGTGGGCCAGCATGTCCGGCTGCTGGACCGATCCGCTGCCAAGCATGAGTCTGACTGCCCTGGCCCACCAAGACGGCCTCCCTCGCCCGCGCGTGCTTTTCGCCCGAAATGGTCAGCGCCGCCCGCCCCGCTTCCCGATGCATGCGATTGCTCCGCCTTCAAACGACACAAGTGCCGTCCGTCTTTGTGCCGCCCACATTAATGATACGCGGTTGCTGAGGTGGATACTCAGGCGCCACACATCCGTCCCTCCGCCACCCACCATTCCTATATAAACTACTGTGCCGACCATAGCCCCAGTCATCCGCATCCATTCCTATTCTCCTGTCCACACCACTACTGCCCACCATGGCTTCCTCGCGCTCCAGCGCTCTTCGGGACGGGCGGACGACGGACCACAAGGAGATGGCAGCCATTGCTGCCGATTGGCTGGCCGGCAGGCAGCCGGAGGACGACGACGTCCCAATGAAGAACATGGTAGTCGATGATCCGGCGCCAACCCCCTCCTCCGCGCCATCCTCGCCAGTGCATTGCACCATGACCATCGGCGAGGCCTGTGCCCAATATATGGACACGGTGAGGCAGAAGCGTGAGGAGCAGTTCCGGAAGGCGCAGGCCAACGCCGCCTACAACCACCATCTCCTCCAGGAGCACCTGCAGGTGGAGGAGCAGATCACCACGGAGCGGGCGGAGCAGGAGGCGCTGCTCGACTCGTACCGCTCCGCCCGTGAGGGCCGCCTCGAGCGCTGGCGGTACCGCATGCGGGTGGCGGAGGCTGTGGCCGCCTACAAAGAGGGTGATAAAGCGGATGAGGCGCTGCTTGGCGAGACCGAGGACGAGGCAGAGGACAATGCCGGCACCGACGAGTCCCCGCTCCGCTGGCTGCTACGTCCATTTTGGATCATGATTTTATATCGATATTCATTGCATTATGGGCTGTTATTACACATCATGTCACAATACTTATGCCTATTCTCTCTTATTTTACAAGGTTTACATAAAGAGGGAGAATGCCGACAGCTGGGATTCTGGGCTGGAAAAGGAGCAAATATTAGAGACCTATTCTGCACAGCTCCAAAAGTCCTGAAACTTCACGGAAGACGTTTTCAGAATATATAAAAAATACTGAGCGCAAGAAGTTCACCAGGGGGGCCACACCCTGCCCACGAGGGTGGGGGCGCGCCCTACCCCTGGGCGTGCCCCCTACCTCGTGGGCCCCCTGGTGGCCCTCCGATGGCCATCTTCTGCTATATGGAGTCTTTCGATGAGGAAAAAATCATAAGCCATCTCCTCGGACGAAACTCCGCCGCCACGAGGCGGAACCTTGGCGGATCCAATCTAGGGCTCCGGCAGAGCTGTTCTGCCGGGGAAACTTCCCTCCGGGAGGGGGAAATCATCGCCATCGTCATCACCAACGCTCCTCTCATCGGGAGAGGGCAATCTCCAAAACATCTTCACCAGCACCATCTCCTCTCAAAACCCTAGTTCATCTCTTGTATCCAATTCTTGTCTCCAAGTCCGGGATTGGTGCTAGTAGGTTGCTAGTAAGTGTTAATTACTCCTTGTAGTTGATGCTAGTTGGTTTATTTGGTGGAAGATCATATGTTCAGATCCTATATGCATATTAATACCCCTCTGATTATGAACATGATTATGCTTTGTGAGTAGTTACGTTTGTTCCTGAGGACATGGGAGAAGTCTTGCTATTAGTAGTCATGTGAATTTGGTATTCGTTCGATATTTTGATGAGATGTATGTTGTCTCTCCTCTAGTGGTGTTATGTGAACGTCGACTACATAACACTTCACCATTATTTGGGCCTAGAGGAAGGCATTGGGAAGTAATAAGTAGATGATGGGTTGCTAGAGTGACAGAAGCTTAAACCCTAGTTTATGCGTTGCTTCGTAAGGGGCTGATTTGGATCCATATGTTTCATGCTATGGTTAGGTTTACCTTAATACTTTTGTTGTAGTTGCGGATGCTTGCAATAGAGGTTAATCATAAGTGGGATGCTTGTCCAAGTAAGGACAGTACCCAAGCACCGGTCCACCCACATACCAAATTATCAAAGTACCGAACGCGAATCATATGAACGTGATGAAAACTAGCTTGACGATATTCCCATGTGTCCTCGGGAGCGCTTTTCTCTATATAAAAGTTTGTCCAGGCTTGTCCTTTGCTACAAAAAGGATTGGGCCACCTTGCTGCACTTTATTTACTTTTGTTACTTGTTGCTCGTTACAAATTATCCTATCACAAAACTATCTGTTACCACTTATTTCAGTACTTGCAGAGAATACCTTTGGAAACCGCTTATCATTTCCTTCTGCTCCTCGTTGGGTTCGACACTCTTACTTATCGAAAGGACTACGATAGATCCCCTATACTTGTGGGTCATCAAGACTCTTTTCTGGCACCGTTGCCGGGGAGTGAAGCGCCTTTGGTAGGTGGAATTTGGTAAGGAAAAATTTATATAGTGTGCTGAAATTTACTATCACTTGTTACTATGGAAAGTAATCCTCTGAGGGGCTTGTTCGGGGTATCTTCACCCCGACCAGTAGAGCAAAGAGTTGCTCCTCAACCTACTGAACCTACTAAAAATGAAAATGTCTGCTTTGAAATTCCTTCAGGTATGATAGAAAAACTGCTAGCTAATCCTTTTGCAGGAGATGGAACAATTCATCCTGATGAGCATCTAATATATGTGGATGAAGTTTGTGGATTATTTAAGCTTGCAGGTGTACCCGGAGATTTTATTAAGAAGAAGGTCTTTCCTTTATCTTTGTAGGAAGATGCATTGACATGGTATAGGCTATGTGATGATACGGGGTCATGGAACTACAAACGATTGAAATTGGAATTTCATCAGAAGTTTTATCCTATGCATCTTGTTCATCGTGATCGCAATTATATATATAATTTTTGGCCTCGTGAAGGAGAAAGCATCGCTCAAGATTGGGGGAGGCTTAAATCAATGTTATATTCATGCTTCAATCATGAGCTCTCAAGAGAAATGATTATTCAAAATTTATATGCTCGGGTTTCTGATAACAATTGCACCATGCTCGATACTTCTTGTGCTGGCTCTTTTATGACGAAGACTATTGAATTCAAATGGGATTTATCGGAAAGAATTAAACGCAACTCTGAAGATTGGGACCTCGACGAAGGTAAGGAGTCAGGTATGACACCTAAGTTTGATTGTGTTAAATCTTTTTATGGATACCGTTTTTTTCCGTAAATTTAGCACTAAATATGGACTTGACTCTGAGATAATAGCTTCTTTCTGTGAATCTTTTGCTACTCATGTTGATCTCCCTAGGGAGAAGTGGTTTAAATATCATCCTCCCATAGAAGTAAAAGTAGTTGCACCTATTAAAGTTGAAGAAAAGACTATCACTTATAATGATCCTATTGTACCTACTACTTATGTTGAGAAACCACCTTTTCCTGTTAGGATAAAGGATCATGCTAAAGCTTCAACTGTGGTTCGTAAAAGCAATATTAGAACATATACACCTCCTGAGCAAGTTAAAGTTGAACCTAATATTGCTATTGTTAAAGATCTTTTGGCTGATAATATTGATGGGCATGTTATTTATTTCTGTGATGAAACTGCTAGAATTGCTAAACCTTGTGCTAAAGATAAACCTAGACCTGTGGTAGGCATGCCTGTTATTTCTGTTAAAATAGGAGATCATTGTTATCATGGCTTATGTGATATGGGTGCCAGTGCTAGTGCAATACCTATTGACCTATATAGAGAAATATGCATGATATTGCACCTGTTGAGTTAGAAGATATTGATGTCACAATTAAACTTGCCAATAGAGATACTATTTCACCAATGGGAATTGTTAGAGATGTTGAAGTCTTGTGTGGGAAAACTAAATATCCTATGCTGATTTTCTTGTTCTTGGTTCCCCACAAGATAGCTTTTGTCCCATTATATTTGGTAGACCCTTCTTAAACACTGTTAATGCTAAGATAGATTGCAAAAAGGATGTTGTTACTATCGGTTTAGATGATATGTCTCATGAATTTAATTTCTCTAAATTTAGTAGACAACACCGTGAAGAAGAATTACCTAGTAAGGATGAAATTATTGGTCTTGCTTCTATTGCCGTACCTCCTAGTGATCCTTTAGAACAATATTTGCTAGACCATGAAAATGATATGTTTATGAATGAAAGAAGGGAAATAGATGAAGTATTCTTTAAACAGGAACCTATTCTGAAACACAATTTGCCTGTTGAAATCCTAGGGGATCCTCCTCCACCCAAGGGTGATCCCGTGTTTGAGCTTAAACCGTTGCCTGATACTCTTAAATATGCTTATCTTGATGAGAAAAAGATATATCCTATTATTATTAGTGCTAACCTTTCAGAGCATGAGGAAGAGAGATTATTGAAAACTCTGAAGAAGCACCGTGCTGCTATTGGGTATACTCTTGATGATCTTAAGGGCATTAGTCCCACTCTATGTCAACATAAAATAAATTTGGAAGAAGATGCTAAACCAGTTCGTGATCATCAACGACGGCTGAATCCTAAAATGAAAGAAGTGGTAAGAAAGGAAATACTAAAGCTCCTTGAGGCAGGTATAATCTATCCCGTTGCTGATAGTCAGTGGGTAAGTCCTGTCCATTGTGTCCCTAAGAAGGGAGGTATTACTGTCGTTCCTAATGATAAAGATGAATTGATTCCTCAAAGAATTATTACAGGTTATAGGATGGTAATTGATTTCCGCAAATTAAATAAGGCCACTAAAAAGGATCATTACCCCTTACCTTTTATCGATCAAATGCTAGAAAGATTATCCAAACATACACATTTTTGCTTTCTAGATGGTTATTCTGGTTTCTCTCAAATACCTGTGTCAGCCAAGGATCAATCAAAGACTACTTTTACTTGCCCTTTTGGTACTTTTGCTTATAGACGTATGCCTTTTGGTTTATGTAATGCACCTGCTACCTTTCAAAGATGCATGATGGCTATATTCTCTGACTTTTGTGAAAAGATTTGTGAGGTTTTCATGGACGATTTCTCCGTCTATGGATCTTCTTTTGATGATTGCTTGAGCAACCTTGATCGAGTTTTGCAGAGATGTGAAGAAACTAATCTTGTCTTGAATTGGGAAAAGTGCCACTTTATGGTTAATGAAGGTATTGTCTTGGGGCATAAAGTTTCTGAAAGAGGTATTGAAGTTGATAAAGCCAAGGTTGATGCTATTGAAAAGATGCCATGTCCCAAGGACATCAAAGGTATAAGAAGTTTCCTTGGTCATGCGGATTTTATAGGAGGTTCATTAAGGACTTCTCAAAAATTTCTCGGCCTCTGACTAATTTATTACAAAAAGATATACCATTTGTCTTTGATGATGATTGTGTAGAAGCATTTGAAATACTTAAGAAAGCATTGATCTCTGCACCTATTGTTCAGCCACCTGATTGGAATTTACCCTTTGAAATTATGTGTGATGCTAGTGATTATGCTGTAGGTGCTGTTCTAGGGCAAAGAGTTGATAAGAAATTAAACGTTATTCAATATGCTAGTAAAACCCTAGACAATGCTCAAAGAAATTATGCTACTACTGAAAAAGAATTCTTAGCAGTTGTATTTGCTTGTGATAAGTTCAGACCTTATATTGTTGATTCTAAAGTAACTATTCACACTGATCATGCTGCTATTAAATATCTTATGGAAAAGAAAGATGCTAAACCTAGACTTATTAGATGGGTTCTCTTGCTACAAGAATTTGACTTTATATTGTTGATAGAAAGGGAGCTGAGAACCCCGTTGCAGACAACTTGTCTAGGTTAGAAAATTGCTTGATGACCCACTAACTATTGATGATAGCTTTCCTGATGAGCAATTAAATGTCATAAATGCTTCTCATACTGCTCCATGGTATGCTGATTATGCTAATTACATTGTTGCTAAATTTATACCACCTAGTTTCACATACCAGCAAAAGAAAAAGTTCTTCTATGATTTGAGGCATTACTTTTGGGATGACCCACATCTTTATAAAGAAGGAGTAGATGGTGTTATTAGACGTTTGTACTGAGCATGAACAGGAACAGATCCTATGCAAGTGTCACTCCGAAGCTTATGGAGGACACCATGCTGGAGATAGAACTGCACATAAGGTATTGCAATCTGGTTTTTATTGGCCTACTCTCTTCAAGGATGCCCGTAAGTTTGTCTTATCTTGTGATGAATGTCAAAGAATTGGTAATATTAGTAGACGTCAAGAAATGCCTATGAACTATTCACTCGTTATTGAACCATTTGATGTTTGGGGCTTTGACTATATGGGACCTTTTCCTACCTCTAATGGATATACACATATTTTAGTTGCTATTGATTATGTTACTAAGTGGGTAGAAGCTATTCCAACTAGTAGTGCTGATCATAACACTTCTATTAAAATGCTTAAAGAAGTTATTTTTCCAAGATTTGGAGTCCCTAGATATTTAATGACTGATGGTGGTTCACATTTTATTCATGGTGCTTTCCGTAAAATGCTTGCTAAGTATGATGTTAATCATAGAATTGCATCCCCTTATCACCTCAGTCTAGTGGTCAAGTAGAATTGAGTAATAGAGAGCTCAAATTAATTTTGCAAAAGACTGTCAATAGGTCTAGAAAGAATTGGTCCAAGAAACTTGATGATGCATTATGGGCCTATAGAACTGCATATAAAAATCCTATGGGTATGTCTCCGTATAAAATGGTTTATGGAAAAGCATGTCACTTACCTCTCGAACTAGAACACAAGGCATATTGGGCTATTAAAGAGCTCAATTATGATTTTAAACTTGCCGGTGAGAAGAGGTTATTTGATATTAGCTCACTCGATGAATGGAGAACCCAAGCCTACGAAAATGCCAAGTTGTTTAAAGAAAAAGTTAAAAGATGGCATGATAAAAGGATACAAAAGCGTGAGTTTAATGTAGGTGATTATGTATTGCTATACAACTCTCGTTTAAGATTTTTTGCAGGAAAACTTCTCTCTAAATGGGAAGGTCCTTACGTTATCGAGGAGGTCTATCGTTCCGGTGCCATAAAAATCAACAACTTCGAAGGCACAAATCCGAAGGTGGTGAACGGTCAAAGAATCAAACATTATATCTCAGGTAATCCCATAAATGTTGAAACCAATGTTATTGAAACCGTAACCCCGGAGGAATACATAAGGGACACTTTCCGGAATGTTTCAGACTCCGAAAAGGAATAGGTATGTGGTACGGTAAGTAAACCGACTCCAAAACAGTTTTTAAGGCAATATTTCTCCGTTTTGGAATATTTAGAAAAATAGAAAAATAAGAAGCAGTCCGGGAAGGACACGAGGCCTCCACGAGGGTGGAGGGCGCGCCCCCTACCTCGTGGGCACCTCATGCCTCTCCGGACTCCGTTTTCTTACACGACACGTATTTTGGTCGGTAAAAATTCATTATATAATCTCCGAAGGTTTTGACTCCTAATCACGCAAATATTCTCTGTTTTGTTTCAAGCTGTCCTGCTGCAGATTAGAGCAACATGTCGTCCCAGGATTCGGAAGGAGAAAGCTATGTGGCTGATTACCTTGCAGATCCTAAGGTCTATGGGGATGTGGAGCATTGTGGTTGGACTACGGAAGAAGAAGAGGACTATGAACCCAAGGGAAGGGAGGAGACGAGCTCAGAAGAAGATGAAGTCCCATTACCTCAACCTGGGGACATGCATGTGGAGTTCAAAAAGTCAAGCCTCCCAGATAGAGTAAAGAAACCTAAGATCGAGTTTATCCCTTTTCGCCTCTTGCAGGAAAACAAGCAGGAACTATGCAAAAAGATACTGAGCCTGGAGCAGGAGATCGATGACCTAAGGGACCAAAACTCTGTCCTCAAGCGTAAATTAAGGAAGAAACCTATGCCATCAACAAAACCATCACCTTCTCCACCAACAAAGAAGAATTGAGTATCTGGTATGGGCACTCCCCTTGGCAACTGCCAAGCTTGGGGGAGTGCCCCGGTATCGTATCACCATCACTTTTATCTTTACCGTTTTTCTTAGTTCGATCCTTTTGGTAATATCTTGATCTAGTAGAATAAAGTTTATGGCATGATCTAGTTTTGAGTTTTGCTTTATGATCCCTCTATGTAATCGAGTCCGTGAGCTATATAATAAAGATTAGTGTTGAGTCAAGGGCTTGATTATTTTGCCATGATCCTAAGTGAATAAAAGAAAAGAGAAATAAAAAGGAAACAAAGAGATCATATGGATCTTATGGAGAGTAATGAGCTCACATAGAAAGTATGATGAATAAAAGTTGTTGAGAGTTGACAAACATAGTTTTGGTCATCATTGCAATTAATAGGAAGTAATAAAGAAAGAGAGGTCTTCACATATAAATATACTATCTTGGACATCTTTTATGATTGTGAGCACTCATTAAAATATGACATGCTAAAGAGTTGACGTTGGACAAGGAAGACAACGTAATGGGTTATGTTTTCTTACATCTGAGATAAATTATATTGTCATGGATCATCCAACATGGTTGAGCTTGCCTTTCCCCCTCATGCTAGCCAAATTCATCGCACCAAGTAGAGATACTACTTGTGCTTCCAAATACCCTTAAACCAGTTTTGCCATGAGAGTCCACCATACCTACCTATGGATTGAGTAAGATCCTCAGTAAGTTGTCATCGGTGCAAGCAATAAAAATTGCTCTCTAAATATGTATGACTTATTAGTGTGGGAGAAAATAAGCTTTATACGATCGTGTGATATGGAAGAAATAAAAGCGACAGACTGCATAATAAAGGTCCATATCACAAGTGGCAATATAAAGTGACGTTCTTTCGCATTAAGATTTTGTGCATCCAACCATAAAAGCGCATGACAACCTCTGCTTCCCTCTGCGAAGGGCCTATCTTTTACTTTTATCTCCTACCTTGCATAAGAGTCATGGTGATCTTCACCTTCCTTTTTACATTTTATCCTTTGGCAAGACAATACGTTGGAAAGATCCTGGTATATATGGCTAATTGGATGTGAGTTTTCATGAACTATTATTGTTGACATTACCCTTGAGGTAAAACGTTGGGAGGAAAAACTATAAGCCCTATCTTTCTCTGTGTCCGATTAAAACTCCATACCCATAAGTATTGCGTGAGTGTCAGCAATTGTGAAAGACTATATGATAGTTGAGTATGTGGACTTGCTGAAAAGCTCTTATATATTGACTCTTTCCTATGTTATGATAAATTGCAATTGCTCCAATGACTGAGATTATAGTTTGTTAGTTTTCAATGAAGTTTACGATTCATACTTGAAATTGTGATTGAATTATTACTCTAGCATAAGAAATCATATGACAAGAATTATGTAAGTTGTTGTTCTAAGAATGATCATGATGCCCTCATGTCCGTATTTTACTTTTATCGACACCTCTATCTCTAAACATGTGGACATATTTTTCGATTTCGGCTTTCGCTTGAGGACAAGCGAGGTCTAAGCTTGGGGGAGTTGATACGTCCATTTTGCATCATGCTTTTATATCGATATTTATTGCATTATGGGATGTTATTACACATTATGTCACAATACTTATGCCTATTCTCTCTTATTTTACAAGGTTTACATAAAGAGGGAGAATGCCGGCAGCTGGGATTCTGGGCTGGAAAAGGAGCAAATATTAGAGACCTATTCTGCACAGCTCCAAAAGTCCTGAAACTTCACGGAAGACGTTTTCAGAATATACAAAAAATACTGAGCGCAAGAAGTTCACCAGGGGCCACACCCTGCCCACGAGGGTGGGGGGCGCGCCCTACCCCCCTGGCCACGCCCCCTACCTCGTGGGCCCCTTGGTGGCCCTCCGATGGCCAGCTTCTGCTATATGGAGTCTTTCGATGAGAAAAAAATCATAAGCCATCTCCTTGGATGAAACTTCGCTGCCATGAGGCGGAACCTTGGCGGATCCAATCTAGGGCTCCGGCAGAGCTGTTCTGCAGGGGAAACTTCCCTCCAGAAGGGGGAAATCATCACCATTGTCATCACCAACGCTCCTCTCATCGGGAGAGGGAAATCTCCATCAACATCTTCACCAGCACCATCTCCTCTCAAAACCCTAGTTCATCTCTTGTATCCAATTCTTGTCTCCAAGTCCGGGATTGGTACTAGTAGGTTGCTAGTAGTGTTAATTACTCCTTGTAGTTGATGCTAGTTGGTTTATTTGGTGGAAGATCATATGTTCAGATCCTATATGCATATTAATACCCCTCTGATTATGAACATGATTATATGCTTTGTGAGTAGTTACGTTTGTTCCTGAGGACATGAGAAGTCTTGCTATTAGTAGTCATGTGAATTTGGTATTCGTTCGATATTTTGATGAGATGTATGTTGTCTCTCCTCTAGTGGTGTTATGTGAACATTGACTACATACACTCACCATTATTTGGGCCTAGAGGAAGGCATTGGGAAGTAATAAGTAGATGATGGGTTGCTAGAGTGACAGAAGCTTAAACCCTAGTTTATGCGTTGCTTCGTAAGGGGCTGATTTGGATCCATATGTTTCATGCTATGGTTAGGTTTACCTTAATACTTTTGTTGTAGTTGCGGATGCTTGCAATAGAGGTTAATCATAAGTGGGATGCTTGTCCAAGTAAGGACAGTACCAAGCACCGGTCCACCCACATACCAAATTATCAAAGTACCGAACGCGAATCATATGAACGTGATGAAAACTAGCTTGACGATATTCCCATGTGTCCTCGGGAGCGCTTTTCTCTATATAAGAGTTTGTCCAGGCTTGTCCTTTGCTACAAAAAGGATTGGGCCACCTTGCTGCACTTTATTTACTTTTGTTACTTGTTTCTCGTTACAAATTATCCTATCACAAAACTATCTGTTACCACTTATTTTAGTACTTGCAGAGAATACCTTGCTGGAAACCGCTTATCATTTCCTTGTGCTCCTCGTTGGGTTCGACACTCTTACTTATCGAAAGGACTATGATAGATCCCCTATACTTGTGGGACATCACTGTCGTCGACGAGGCCCTGCTCCGCCGAGGCCCCGCGGTGCCAACAACGAGGCAGAGGACACCGCAGGATCTGCCAAGGTCCCACCCTGCCGGCAATGAGGGGGAGGATTTCCCTGCTCCGCCGAGGTGCCTCCCCGGCAACGAGCCAGAGGACATCGCCGGCTCTGCCGAGGCCCCGCCCCGTGCAGCGAGGCCGTGCCACACAAAAACAAGGAAGAGTAGAACACGGTAGGTCGCCGCTGCTCGGGTCCAAGTAAGGCCACCGCTGCTACCCTCCGGTTGAAGCAAGCTAGGCGAGTTGACCACTGACCGATGGTTAGCTTCTTGGCGGCGACATGGAGTCGGAGAGCTATGTTGGAGAAGGACGCTTCTTCTACTTAACTGCTGGTGCAGTTGGCTGACTGACACGTGGGCCCAATAGGCATCTGGCACATGTCAGTTACGCAACTGCACTGTAGTTAAGTCACTGAAGCTTCTGTTTGGCTCAGCAGGACACAGGTGGGTAGCTTCGGTTAATTAATTATACCTCCAGCGCACCCCTTTTTAGTTGAAGAATGTATGAAATGTAATGAAATCATCATGTTTATATGAAATCCGACCGTGTATGAATGAATTTATTTCGATTAGTTCGAATTCTTGTATCACTGGCATTGGATGAACATGCAAAACAATACGTACTAGCATTATTCCCAGGGTGATCACCTCGTTTGCAGCAGTTTCACATGTACTCCCTCCGGTCCTTTCTAGTCTGCATACAAGTTTTGTCTACAGTCAAAGTATCTCTACTTTGACCAATCTTATAGAAAAAAGTATGCACTTTCACAATGTGCAAAGTAAAAAGGAACAGAAGGAGTACAAAGAGTTTGAGCAGCTTTTTAGCGTTCCTGTACATTGCAATCAAACACACAGGCCTGGCAATTCATAGAGAACATTCAAAACAATCGATGATTATGCATCTCAGCGATTCACATGTCAGAGCCAATATTTACTTCACAACTAAAGAATAAAGAAAAATGGATCGACGCTGCTGACAGCAAAGGGCGTCCCATTCAAAAAATATCAAACGCATGTCTTCTTGCTAAAATCAATGAGCAAAATTTGACAAGGTTTTCCCATTCCAAAATATCAAATGCCTACGATTGTGGAATGGGCAGGGTTTGCCATCAGTTCGGACATTGACATGGCACCTCGTGCTAAATAAACCAGCTTGTTCTTTTTGTGCAGTTCCACCAAAATCAATCAAATTCGCGCGTAGCTTGTATGATTTCGCCCTTATATGTTGCAACGCCTTGAACTTATCGGCACCTCCTTTCTTGTGGTGGAAATGAATGATTCGATGTATTCATGAACATTTTTGTGCAGTTCCCATTGAAATCAAGCTGAGCACCCTGTTTGCACAAATACAAAAAAGTGATTAGTATAAAGCAAACTATACTATGAATTGATAGTTTAAACAGGCACCGACATGGTCCATGTAGAGCACACTTTTAGAAAAATGGAACTCACCAGAAAGAATCCTAGAACAACATTGTACTCACGCATCACAGCAAGAAAATGGAGATTTGTCAGTCCTTCTGAGCTGAAGTTAGTTTGGTCTTGGGGGGTAATGTAACCATCCTTCAACTGCTCCTTCTGATGAGAAGATAGACAGGGCTTCTTCATCCTGGCATAATCGAACTAGTCACTTCATGTACTCCATATTCTTCTTCAGATGAGGATGATCCTGTTGTGCAAAGACAAGAGGATAACTAAATGCTAGCATCCCTGTTTGCTCAAAAAAAGGAAAGGAAATATTTAAAACAGCACAGATGAAGCACTTCTCAAGGACAATACCACTTTTTGATGACAGTATCTAAACAGTAGCACAACACCAATAGAGACGACAAAGCTCAATCATATGGATGAAATCAGTGGGCGAGTACCAACCTTTGTCAGGAGGCTTATTGTGTAGAGCATACAGATGAAGCACTTCTCCGGAACCATCTGTTGCTATCTACTGTGGTGGCCATGCTTACTATATACTCCTCGATTAGATTAATGTTTCCAACATCTTCTTGTGCAGTTCCACTAAAATATATGGTATCTTCAAAGAAGATCCATGTTTGCACAAGTAGAGATAATTACGTATTACATTAAGAGTGGCATTAAATCAGTGGCAAAACAATTGATCGTTCCAGCCATAGCAATAAATTAAGATGCAAAACTATATCATTACTTATGTCATCACAGTTCCAATGCTTCATTACAGCACCAGGAGTTGATTTTTGTTTTTCTGCTGCTTGTTCTTCCCCTTCATCACTTGGTTCAATAACAGACAAGCTTCGCCTTCAATGTAAGATTTGGCATGCCAATTAGGTTGCACAAGTATAGCACTAAACAATGACATTAATTTTCTGATGAAAGTGGCAAAATACAGGCCAACAGTTGTGAAATATCCTTATCTTACCTCAATGGGATATTGCGGTGCACATACGGATTGGAAGTCTTGTCTCCATTTGTGCAGTTCACTAAAATCAAGCAACTAAGTGCCCAAAGCACGAGGACCACCACTCCGAATCCCAACTCAACGCTTAAAGGAGAAGAAGAATTGTTCTCAGGTCAGGTTCTATATGTATGGTGCAACAGGTATTTACTCAGACCAACTATATTTACTCAGACCAACTATTTTCATACTCCTTTCATACTCCTTTGCTCTTGCATCACTGTATTTACTCAGACCAACTATTTTCAAATTTGAAGGATGGAATTGAAACTCCAATGGCGCAACAGGTATGTTTTAAACTTGTTTCTTTAACTGGTTTGCTGTTGTAACTTGCTCTATATTGATTTCAGTTTCAATTGAATAAACAAGTTATGTTCTCATGTCATGCACATTACAAGTGTCTCTATAGTTCCCACACTTATATTCTGTCTATTCTGCTTTGTCTTGAACAAATATTATTTGAACTGTGTCTCTATCTTGATTTGGCAACAAAAACTAGAATGATATAGACCATAAAGTGACCATGGTACATAGATATATGTTTGTTTCATGCTGTTATCCTGTGCACTTTACTACTGAAATTATTTACCAAAATGAGTTTCATATACAACATGGTAAACCTGTGACATGTCTGCTTGTTTATCTTTTAGAATGCGGACAAAATATTGGAGAACAATACCCGTTATGCAATGGTGAAGGAAGTAATGCAGATAAGGTTCAAGATAGTGAGACATCCCTGTTGGTCTCCAAGAAAGCTGATAAAAACTACCTTACGACAGTGAGAGAACTCAGAAGTCCTGTCTTGATGTAGTGTTCGAGTTACTGGCCACTACTGCTGGCACAAGCTCTTCGAACTCGCTGCCTGAATCAGTTCGTCTTCTTGAGTCTCAGCTTCAAGTTGAAAGACATTCGATCAGATGTGTTGCGACAGGAAGCTGAAGGACTGAGGAAGTCCCTGCAGAATTCAGATGCATACTTTCTGGTGCAACAGCAAGCGCTGGAGGATTTAAGTGCCAAACAAGAGAAAGTTAATAAGCTTGCTAAGCATCTTGCCAGCATTATGGGTACCCAGGATATTGTTTCTTGAGATCTTCTGAAGTGGTTTCAGTTCTGGACTTGTTTTGCTGCGGCGTTTATTTGCACTGGTCGCCAACTTTGACAACCAGTGTATATGATATGCTGCTTTGTTCCCTATATTTGCACTGGTGGCGAACTTTGATGCCTAGTGGATGTAATATGTGTAATAGCCGTGATAGCCTAGCGTAAGTTGCTTGCTTATTTATTTCCTTGTTGTCTTGTTTATTTGTTTGCTTGTAGTCATGCTGTTCTTTTTCCGCGTTTGCTAGTGGCCGCAATAACCTATTTTTTAAAACTAGGCCACAATAACCATGGGCTACATATTTACTATAGTGACACTGGGCCTTCTACAGGCCGTAGAAACAACGGGCCTTCTACGGCGTAGAAACAATGGGCCTTCTATGGGCCGTATCATCAATGGGCCTTCTACGGGCCGTATCATCAATGGGCCTTATACGGGTCGTATGATCGATTGCCAAACATGGGCCAATAACATACCGCTTTATGGCCATAAAGGGCTAGAGTTGGAATCGTCCGTTCATGGGCCGACCATAATGGGCCGTCGTTAATCGGCCGTATTTGATGACGCTATGAAAACGGCCCAACGTATTAACGGGCCACAAACGGGCCGACTGTAAGCACGGGCTGAATTTGGCCCACAAGCAGAAAATGATAGTAACGGGCCGTAAGACCGAATGCTGGAAATGAGCCCA
>NC_053024.1:679251891-679269925 GCF_003073215.2 Triticum urartu
TAAAAGGGAGATTTTCAAGATCATAAGAAGTATCATTATCTTCCACAATTATATTTTCATGAGGCACAATAGTAATAGGAGCAGCATTATTTGGGATATATCTTTTTACCTCTCTTCCTTTTTCTTTTCTTCTTCTTCACCACATCATGTGTGGGTTCAATCCTCTTTTTGGAGCTCCTTATTAATGAGATTGGTTGAATAGGAGGCTCCTCCTCATTACCTGATTCATCATAAGAAATAATAGGAGGATATTGGGAAGTCTCTTCCCTTTCATTAGTATTCTCTTCATCTTCTATTTGTTTTCTTTTCTTTATGTAATTGGCAATATAAGGATTTTCAATACAATTCACCGCACATATACATATAGAAGTTTATTTCCCGCAAAAATCCAAGAAGTTTATAACGGGCAAATTCTGGAAGATATTAGTTATACGTTTCATTTCTTCGTAACCCATAAGCAAGCTAAGTTCATTATAATGTGAAAGGGAAATCAAGTCCATCACAATTTTTGGACACGATTAGATCATGAAACAATTTGCATCGGATAGCTAAATGACCACTTTCATTGCAAAGTCCACAAGTACGGCTAAGAAAATTTAAATTTTTAGCACAATCATCTAGCCTTTCTTGCAACAATTTAGTTTCTAAGTACTTATGCTTCTTGCAATATCTATCTTCCCTATTTGGTGTGTACTTACAAACCCAATGCACTCCACAAAAATTGACATGTTTATAGGAGACATTTTCATCATAACTAGTGCAATCATCATTAGTAATCATGGATATTCAAGGAATTCATACTAACAACATTGCAATCATTCTCATCATTCAAATATTTAGTGCCAAACATTTTATTGATTTCTTCTTCTAGCACTTGAGCACAATTATCCTTTCTATCATACTCACGAAAGATATTAAAAAGGTGGAGCGTATGAGGCAAACTTAATTCCATTTTTTTGTAATTTTCTTTTATAAACTAAACTAGTGATAAAAACAAGAAACTAAAAGACTCGATTGCAAGATCTAAAGATATACCTTCAAGCGCTAACCTCCCCAGCAACGGCGCCATAAAAGAGCTTGATGTCTACTACACAACCTTCTTCTTGTAGACGTTGTTGGGCCTCCAAGTGCAGAGGTTTGTAGGACAGTAGCAAATTTCCCTCAAGTGGATGACCTAAGGTTTATCAATCCGTAGGAGGCGTAGGATGAAGATGGTCTCTCTCAAGCAACCCTGCAACCAAATAACAAAGAGTCTCTTGTGTCCCCAACACACCCAATACAATGGTAAATTGTATAGGTGCACTAGTTCGGCGAAGAGATGGTGATACAAGTGGTATATGGATGGTAGATAGTAGTTTTTGTAATCTGAAAATATAAAAACAGCAAGGTAACGAATGATAAAAGTGAGCGTAAACGATATTGCAATGTGTTGAAACAAGGCCTAGGGTTCATACTTTCGTTAGTGCAAGTTCCCTCAACAATAATAGCATAATTGGATCACATAACTATCCCTCAACATGCAACAAAGAGTCACACCAAAGTCACTAATAGCAGAGAATGAACGAAGAGATTATGGTAGGGTACGAAACCACCTCAAAGTTATTCTTTCCAATCAATCCGTTGGGCTATTCCTATAAGTGTCACAAACATCCCTAGAGTTCGTACTAGAATAACTCCTTAAGACACAAATCAACCAAAACCCTAATGTCACCTAGATACTCCAATGTCACCTCAAGTATCCATGGGTATGATTATACGATATGCATCACACAATCTCAGATTCATCTATTCAACCAACACATAGGACCTCATAGAGTGCCCCAAAGTTTCTACCGGAGAATCACGACGAAAACGTGTGCCAACCCCTATGCATAGGTTCATGGGCGGAACCCGCAAGTTGATCACCAAAACATACATCAAGTGAATCACGTGGTATCCCATTGTCACCACAGATACGCACGGCAAGACATACATCAAGTGTTCTCAAATCTTTAAAGACTCAATCCGATAAGATAACTTCAAAGGGGAAACTCAATCCATTACAAGAGTGTAGAAGGGGAGGAGAAACATAAGATCCAACTATAATAGCAAAGCTCGCGATACATCAAGATCGTGCCAAATCAAGAACACGAGAGAGAGAGATCAAACACATAGCTACTGGTACATACCCTCAGCCCCGAGGGAGAACTACTCCCTCCTCGTCATGGAGAGCACCGGGATGATGAAGATGGCCACCGGAGAGGGATTGCCCCCTCCGGCAGGGTGCCGGAACGGGTCTAGATTGGCTTTCGGTGGCTACGGAGGCTTCTGGCGGCGGAACTCCCGATCTATTGTGCTCGGATGTTTTTAGGGTATATGGAGATATATAGGCGGAAGAAGTACGTCAGGGGGGCCACGAGGGGCCCACGAGGGTGGAGGGCGCGCCCAGGGGGGTGGGCGCGCCCCCTACCTCGTGGCCTCCTCGAAGCTTCCCTTACGTGCACTTCAAGTCTTCTGGGCTTCTTTCCTTCCAAAAATGGGTTCCGTGAAGTTTCAGGTCAATTGGACTCCGTTTGGTTTTCCTTTTCTTCGAAACCCTAAAACAAGGTAAAAACAGAAACTGGCACTGGGCTCTGGGTTAATAGGTTAGTCCCAAAAATGATATAAAAGTGTATAATAAAGCCCATAAACATCCAAAACAGTAGATAATATAGCATGGAGCAATCAAAAATTATAGATACGTTGGAGACGTATCAATACTTAAAGCTCAAAATGATTTGCTCAATGAATTGAATAGTAAGAATAATGATAATGCTGTTAGAGTTATGACTAGAGGTGGTAAAATGACTCAGGAACCTTTGTATCCTGAAGGCCATCCTAAGAGAATTGAGCAAGATTCTCAGAGAAATAATATAGATGCACCTAGTCCTTCTAAAAGGAAGAAAAGAAAAATGATAGACTTTGCATGCTTCTAGTGAACTATTGAAACACCTGAGAATCCAAATGATATTTCTATTTCTGATGCTGAAACACAATCTGGTAATGAACCTGAAACTAGTGATAATGTTAATGATAATGTTCATGATGATGCTCAACCTAGTAATGATAATGATATAGAAATTGAACCTGCTTGTTGATCTTGATAACCCACAATCAAAGAATCAACGTTATGATAAGAAAGACTTTGTTGCTAGGAAACACGGAAAGGAAAGAGAGCCTTGGGTTCAGAAACCCATGCTTTTCCTCCCAAACCATCAAAGAAAAAGGATGATGAGGATTTTGAGCGCTTTGCTGAAATGATTAGACCTATCTTTTTGCGTATGCGATTAACTGATATGCTCAAAATGAATCCTTATGCTAAGTATATGAAAGATATTGTTACAAATAAAAGAAAGACACCGAAGCTGAAATTTCCAACCATGCTTGCTAATTATACTTTTAAGGGTGGAATACCAAAGAAACTTGGAGATCCAGGAGTACCCACTATACCATGCTCTATTAAAAGAAACTATGTTAAAACTGCTTTATGTGATCTTGGAGCCGGTGTTAGTGTTATGCCTCTCTCTTTATATTGTAGACTTGATTTGAATAAGTTGACACCTACTGAAATATCTTTGCAAATGGCTGATAAATCAACTGCTATACCCGTCGGTATTTGTGAGGATGTGCCTGTTGTAGTTGCAAACGTTACTATTTTAACGGACTTTGTTATTCTTGATATTCCCGAGGACGATAGTATGCCTATTATTCTTAGAAGACCCTTTTTGAACACTGCAGGGGCTGTTATTGATTGCACTAAAGGCAATGCCACTTTCCATGTTAATGGTAATGAGCATACGGTACACTTCCCGAGGAACAACCTCAAGTGCATAGTATCAACTTTATTGGAAAATTCCATCGACTATATTTGGAGGTTTTGAATTTCCTCTTCCTACTTTCAAGAAGAAATATGATATCCTTATTATTGGGGATGTGCATATCCCCGTTGAGGTAACATAGTGTTATTCAAAATTTCTCCGGTTCCATGTTATTCGGAATGAGTTCGTTAACAAGACTTGATCAACCTTGTTAGTCAATTCCTTTTGATGATCATGAGATGGATGAAACTAGAAGGCACAACCTTCTGTACCCCACTTTTACTTTCTGTTATTTATATTAAATAAAATAAAAACAATACTTTTTCGTCTGTTATCTAATTATCCGTGCAATATAAAAGTACCCCGAAAATAAAAGTTCTCCAAATGCCCGGAAATTTAAATATGATTTTTTCTAGAATATTTGAGAATATTTGGCACTGAGAACACAACAGGGGGTCAACCACCTGCCCACGAGGGTGGAGGCCGCGCCCCGTGCCTCGTGGGCCCACGGTGGCCCTCCTCCACTTATCCTTTCACCCACACACTCCTTCTTCCTCCCCCAAACACGAATATCCAGCTCAAACCCGAGTCCAAGCTCGTTTTGCTGCCATTTTCGATCTCCTTGCTCAAAGCACCTCTCACAAAACTGCTTGGGGAGATTGTCCTTGGTATGTGACTCCTCCATTGGTCCAATTAGTTTTTGTTCTAGTGCTTTATTCATTGCAAATTTTTTGCTGCTTAGGTGACCCTGTTCTTGAGCTTGCATGTCAAATTTATATGGTCAAAAGTAGTTTTGATGCATGATATAGGCTCTAGGCACTGTGGGAGTAGTTGCTATCAATATTATTGAGTTTGGTTTACTTTTATTTTGAAGTTACTAAAAATTTCAGATTTTTCAGAAAATGATGAGAGACTTTTGAGGGGCTCATCGAGCCAAGCTCGAAGGAAAAGGCACCAAAGCCTAAGTATAATCTGCCTCGCACCGGAGGTTCGGGCGTGTGAATGGCCTTCCGATGATTTCTTGAGAGCAGCCGGGATTTATGAAGATTATGAATTGGCTAAGAATGCAGGCCTCACCGCTTTCCTCCACGACCAACGCGATCAGTATCTCTTACTCACAAATATCTTTGTGCAAAACTTTCATTTCCATTCTAGGAGCTCACCACCTACGGTGGAGTTTCATTTATATGATGAGCATAAGGAGATGTCACTTTATGATTTTTGTCGGGTTTGTTTAGTCCCTTTTGAGGGCAAGACAGAAGAACCACATCGCGAGGATGTGGATGGGTTTATTGATACTATCACTGTAGGGGAAACAAGGAAGGTTTCCGATGCACGAATCACTAGCATACATTTTCCTGTTTTACGCTATTTTGCATTATTTGCTAGTCGTTGTTTAATTGGTCGCGGAAACTGTGGAAACCTTAGTGTCCCTGATATTATTATTTTGCTCCACGGTTTATACGGTGATAACTCTGTTAGTATGGGCGGCATTATTGCTAAACGGTTAAGTCTGAACCGTACCAAGGGCCCCATCTTTGGAGGCATCTATGCTTCACGCCTAGCTGCACATTTTAACATACCTATTAGGCATTATGAGAAGGAAGAAAAAGTGTGCCTCGTGTTTATTTAGATTATAAAAGTATGGTGGCACATGATTTTATTGTTAAGAATAGGGAAGGAGAGCTTAAATACAAATTGTTCTTTGATAAACATCATCCTGAGACTATTACCTGCCTGCTCCTTCTTTGTTTGATTTATCTGCAGGCCAGTACCTTGTTCCGTTAAGGCTATTCACGCCTACCGGAACCCTGCACCAGCCATGGAGCCAGAGCCGGAACCACAAGTTGATCCTTCACGACAGTCTAATTACCAGTGGGAATCCCGGAGATGATTGTCAACCAATGGCAATCGGAGTCTTCTCCTCTTCACAGTACGACCCCAACTATTATTATGGATATCCGCCAGGCCAGCCGTGGCCATAGACCAACTTAGGCCAAAAGCCTAAGCTTGGGGGAGTATGTATTTCCCACCGACATTACATTTATGTTCACACACTCATTGCTAGATGTCAGTGCTCATACTTTTTCATTGTATCATCCATGCTAGTTTATTTCCTTTTTATGCTTTCTTCTTGTGTGTTTAATAAATCTTAAGAATAACAAAAAAATTAGTTGTAGCTTTTAATTAGTTTACTTTACATGCTTGTAGTAGTAATTAAAAAGAAAACCCAAAAAGATTTCATGTTCTTCTTTTGCTTGTTGGGAGCTTTCCCGTGTAAATAGTTTTATTTCTTTTCTTTTCTTTGGGGGTCGATAGGAGAAGACCATGATTAAATTGTTGAAGTGGCTCTTATATGCATTATTGTTGATCTGACAAAAGAGCCCATATTGCCTTGTCTTCTCCTGTTTATTGAATGCTTGCAGATTCCAGCTTAGTCCAATGCACGTGCACTATTATTATTATTCACATCGTTCGGTCGTGCAAGTGAAAGGCAATTATGACGATATATATGATGGACTGACTGAGATGAAGAAAAGCTGGTATGAACTCGACCTCTTTTGTTTTTGTAAATATGATTAGTTCATCGTTCTGATTCAGCCTATTATGAATAAACATGTTTGCAATGACAACTAGAGATCATAGTTTCTTGTGCCATGCTTGATTAGCTATGAGTTATAATGGTTTACCTTGCGTGCCAACATGCTATTAAAATGGTTGTGATGTGGTATGATAGGGTGGTATCCTCCTCTGAATGATTTAAGTGACTTGACTTGGCGTTCACGCATGTAGTTGAAACAAAATCAACATAGCCTTCACGATATTTATGTTCATGGTGGATTATATCCTACTCATGCTTGCATTCGGTGTTGATTAATTTTAATGCATGTTCATGACTGTTGTCGCTCTCTAGCTGGTCGCTTCCCAGTCTTTTGCTAGCCTTCACCTGTACTAAGCGGGAATACTGCTTGTGCATCCAATCCCTTAAACCCCAAAGTTATTCCACATGAGTCCACTATACCTACCTATATACGGTATCTACCTGCCGTTCCAAGTAAATTTGTATGTGCCAAACTCTAAACCTTCAAATAAATATCCTGTTTTGTATGCTCGAATAGCTCATGTATCAACTAGGGTTGTCTGTATCTTCCATGTTAGGCGGGTTATTCTCAAGAGGAGTGGACTCCGCTCCTCACTCACGAGATAAATGGCTGGTCACCGGGATGCCCAGTCCCATGCTTTATGCAAACTAAATCAAAATAATTGCAAACAAAACTCCCCTGGGACTCTTGTTAGTTGGAGGCACTGTTGTTTCGAGCAAGCCATGGATTGATGCTTGTTGGTGGAGGGGGAGTATAAACTTTACCATTCTGTTTGGGAACCGCCTATAATGTGTGTAGCATGGAAGATATTCGCCATCTCTTGGTTGTTATGTTGACAATGAAAGTATACCGCTCAAAATATTATTCACCTCTATTTCAAAACCGAGCTCTGGCACCTCTACAAATCCCTGCTTCCCTCTGCGAAGGGCCTATCTATTTACTTATGTTGAGTCATCATCCTCTTATTAAAAAGCACCAGTTGGAGAGCACCGCTGTCATTTGCATTCATTATTGTTAGTTTACATTGAGTATGACTTGACTGGATCTCTTTTACCATGAATTACAATGTCTAGTCAGTCCTTGGTCTTTAAAGGTGCTCTGCATTTATGTTTTGCGGTCTCAGAAAGGGCTAGCGAGATACCATCTTGTTATATCATATTATGATTGTTTTGAGAAAGTGTTGTCATCCGAGATTTATTATTATTGCTCGCTAGTTGATTATGCTATTGATATGAGTAAACTTGAGACCTAAGAGTTATTGCGAATGTGGTTAGTTATAATCTTTGCTGAAAACTTGAATGCTGGCTTTACATATTTACAACAACAAGAGCAAACAGAGTTTGTAAAAGTTTTTCTTTATCACTTTCAGTTTGTCAACTGAATTGCTTGAGGACAAGCAAAGGTTTAAGCTTGGGGGAGTTGATACGTCTCCGTCGTATCTACTTTTCCAAACACTTTTGCCCTTGTTTTGACTCTAACTTGCATGATTTGAATGGAACTAACCCGGACTGACACTGTTTTCAGCAGAATTACCATGGTGTTATTTATGTGCAGAAACAAACGTTCTCAGAATGACCTGAAACTTCACGGAGCAACTTTTTGGAAAATATAAAAAATACCTGCAAAAGATGAAGGCCAGGGGGCCCACCACCTGTCCACGAGGGTGGGGGGCGCGCCCCCTACCTCGTGGGCCCCCTGGAGCTCCTCCGACTCCAACTCCAACTCTATATATTGTGTTTCAGGAGAAAAAAATCAGAGAGAAGAATTCATCGCGTTTTACGATACGGAGCCGCCGCCAAGCCCTAAAACCTCTCGGGAGGGCTGATCTGGAGTCCGTTCGGGGCTCCGGAGAGGGGAATCCGTCGCCATCATCACATCACAACCATCCTCCATCACCAATTTCATGATGCTCATCGCCGTGCGTGAGTAATTCCATCGTAGGCTTGCTGGACGGTGATGGGTTGGATGGGATCTATCATGTAATCGAGTTAGTTTTGTTAGGGTTTGATCCCTAGTATCCACTATGTTCTAAGATTGATGTTGCTATGACTTTGCTATGCTTAATGCTTGTCACTAGGGCCCGAGTGCCATGATTTCAGATCTGAACCTATTATGTTTTCATCAATATATGAGTGTTCTTGATCCTATCTTGCAAGTCTATAGTCACCTATTATGTGTTATGATCCGTTAACCCCGAAGTGACAATAATCGGGATACTTACCGGTGATGACCGTAGTTTGAGGAGTTCATGTATTCACTATGTGTTAATGCTTTGTTCCGTACTCTATTAAAAGGAGGCCTTAATATCCCTTAGTTTCCGTAGGACCCCGCTGCCACAGGGAGGGTAGGACAAAAGATGTCATGCAAGTTCTTTTCCATAAGCACGTATGACTATATTCGGAATACATGCCTACATTACATCAATGAACTGGAGCTAGTTCTGTGTCACCCTAGGTTATGACTGTTACATGATGAACCGCATATGCATAATTCTCCATCACCGATCCTGAAAGTGCGTTATATCGACTAGAGGGGGGGTGAATAGGCGATTTTATGAAGTCTTCAAAACGTGGAAGGTTATGAAGACAAACGATAGAAATAAACCTAATACCCTGCAGCGGAAGGTAGACTACACTAGGCAAGCCATAGTCAAGTATTCAATAGAGTGAAAGCACAATGACTAATAGCAGCAATGTAGTAAGGATCAGGTAGGAAGATATTGTGAAGCCAGACAGAACACGCAGTCACTCAGTGAAGACAAAAGATAGTGCAAACATACAATGACTTCACAAGGAGTAACAGTAAGTAAAGGGAAGGGAAGATGAAACCAGTGACTCGTTGAAGACAATGATTTGTTGGACCAGTTCCAGTTGCTGTGACAACTGTACGTCTGGTTAGGGCGGCTAGGTATTTAAACCTTAGGACACACAGTCCCGGACACCCAGTCCTGAACACGCAGCTCAGGACACCCAGTCCTCACCATATTCCCCTTGAGCTAAGGTCACACAGACCTCGCCCAATCACTCTGGTAAGTCTTCAAGGTAGACTCCCAAACCTTCACAGACTTCGTTCACTGGCAATCCACAATGTCTCTTGGATGCTCAGAACGCGGCGCCTAACCGGCTGGAGGATGCACAGTCCTCAAGTGTAATAAGTCTTCAGATCACACAGACAAGAAGACTTAAGTGATGCCCAATTCTCTTTGGCTCTGGGTGGTTAGGGCTTTATCCTCGCAAGGAATTCTCTCTCAAAGGCTTCGAGGTGGGTTGCTCTCAAATGACAAAAGCCGTATTCTCAATCTGAGCAGCCAACCGTTTATGGTTGTAGGGGGTGGGCTATTTATAGCCACATGGCAACCCGACCTGATTTGTCCGAAATGACCCTGGGTCACTAAGGAACTGACACGTGTTCCAACAGTCAGATTTCAAACTCACACGGCAACTTTACTTGGGCTACAAGCAAAGCTGACTTGTCCGACTCTGGACAAGATTCGCTCTCATAGTCTTCACTCGAAGACATAGGTTTTGGTTAGGCATCACTTCAGTCATTCTGACTGGTTCTCTTGGACCCCACTTAACAGTACGGTGGTTCCTATGACTCAACACAAAAGAAAGAGAACTACGAAAGATCTAAGTCTTCGAGCTCCATAGGCTTCATGTGGTGTCTTCTCTTGTCATAGTCTTCGATGTGAATATCTTCATATACCACCTTTGACTTCAATGTCTTCATACATTTTTAGGGGTCATCTCTGGTAGGAAAACCGAATTCTTCACTCGAAGACATAGGTTTTGGTTAGGCATCACTTCAGTCATTCTGACTGGTTCTCTTGGACCCCACTTAATAGTACGGTGGTTCCTATGACTCAACACAAAAGAAAGAGAACTACGAAAGATCTAAGTCTTCGAGCTCCATAGGCTTCATGTGGTGTCTTCTCTTGTCATAGTCTTCGATGTGAATATCTTCATATACCACCTTTGACTTCAATGTCTTCATACATTTTTAGGGGTCATCTCTGGTAGGAAAACCGAATCGATGAGGGACTTCTACCTGTGTTATCCTGCAATTCTCACAAACACATTAGTCCCTCAACTAGGTGTCGTGGCACTAGATGCACTTACAATCTCCCCCTTTTTGGTGATTGATGACAAACTAGTTGAAGTTTTCAACGAATATAATCTGTGAAATTGTAAAGGATAAGGAATTGTCTTCATAAGTTGCAAGGGCTCCCCCTGAAGATGTGCATATAAGTAATTTGCTTTTGGAATGCAAATGCACATGGCAGGTTGTACTTGTGGAGATCCACTTCAACTTATGATGACAATCCACTATGCATGTGAAAGTATATGAAGATAATGACATGCATAATGGAAAATGGACGTCTGCAGAATGATCTAAGTGCGAATTTATCGTCGCACATGCGGAATTTATCATCGCAAACAAGGTGGCAGATAAGTAGCAGACGACCATCGAGTTTAAGTGTTACAACTCAAAGAACCAAATGTAGCAAAACGAGAGTTGTAAGCACGAAGCAAAATATAAAGCACCCGCCCATATGGACCCGCTTGAAGACTATCAACCTCATATGCTTCTCCCCCTTTTGTCAGTAAGGACCAAAAAGGTTTGAAGACATAGAGCATCTACTCGTTCCCATGAGGAGTAGGTGAAGCAGCAGGGGTCGTTGGTGGTGTTTGGCGGTGCTGAAGAGCTTGGAGCAGAGTTGAAGCGTGCTGAAGGAGGTGGCGGTGAAGTAGCATCGTCTTCATCCTCGATCACTGCTGGCATTCACAGTTGCAGCAGAGGAAGAGAACTCAGAGTCTTCAAGGTATGGAGTTCCCAGCAGCACAACCCTTCGAGGAGGTGGTGGAGTCAAACTTGAATCGCTCAGTGAAGCCATCCTCTTGAAGATCATCTTCAGAACACATCATCGTTAGCCCTTTCCATGTGCGGCGACAGTTCAATGGGCAACGAAAGCATTCTTGGTGGCAAGATTGCGAATGCGATTAACATCCACCAAGAGGCTTTTCATCTGACGCTTCAGCCAGTCATGATGCCTATCCTGTTTCTGATGAAGAGCCACAAGAAGCTCTCGGTCGTTGAGAACACGTGTGCGCTTCTTGGGTCGTGGAGCAGTTGTACTATCAGTGGCTTTAGTGGAAGCAGGGTGTGGTGCACGTGTAGTGCCAGCCAAAGGATACAACCGAGTGACTGCTTCAACTCCTTCAATGTTCTGTGAGAAACTCTGATGCTCTGCATTCTGAAGACTTAGAGGTTCCTTTGCAGGCTCAGGATAGATGGCTTCAGTAGAGATATCCACATCAGGCAGAAAAATCCTATGATTGCGAGCAGATGGCTGATATGAGATATCGGAGTGAAGTTTAATTAGCCGCATTACCCATGGGGCGTAGAACTTCAAGCCAAACAGATCAGAGCCTGATGCAGCAAGTTGGCGAATGAAGAAGTCCTGTGCATTGAAGCATTTTCCATGAAGAATATAGAAGACCAAAGTCTTCATTGCACCCTCAAGCTTGGCATTTGGAGAGTGCCCTTTGATGGGCCAGAGAGTTCGCCTGATGATGTGATAAATGGTTCTTGGCAGATACTCAAGGTCTTCAACAAAGAACTCCGTGGGATAAGCAGCATCTTGGGGCAATGGCTTCATCATGCTGAGCATCTGACTCATATCAGGTTCCGGCTTCTGAAAGATGCTCTCAATAGCTTCACTATGCAGCTGACAGCCATGCTCGTAGAGATCGCTAGGAGTGGGCAAACAGTGAGCTCAATGATGTCAAATGCATTGGCTTCGTGATGAACGTTTCCGGTCATCCACTCCAGGACCAAGTCTTCAGATCTCTGCTATACCCGCGGATGTGAAGTGTGGCATAGAATTGGAAGCAGCAACTCTTCATTCCAATGCTCTTGGCCAGTTAACGAACGGCAGCAGTCCAAATTCCTTGAAGCAATCCAAAGCTTCTTCCAGACAGGGCAGACCAGCTATAGCTTCAATGTCAAGGCGCTTGTGTGGGAAGATGCGACCTTGGTTCTAAAGAATGCATGAGTAATAGCTTCGCTGAGGATAGCTCCAGAACCGATCAGATGATATCCTTTCCCTTGAGTAGGGGTTCCTGGAGCTATCGAAGAATGTGTTGTCTGCTCTGAAGCCATTGATATTGAAGGAGCCAGGTGCTGATGCAGGACCTGGGAACCTTGGCAATCTTGGAATTGGCTTCTGTACCTGAGGCCTGTGCTCAACATGATAGTCGAACTGGGGACCGGCAGCAGACTCAGGAAGAGAAGTGGCGGGATCAGTGGCTTCGCTGTCTTCTGATGCTTTTGTTGGTGATGGATCCACATTAGCTTCATTGGTGGTTGTGGTAGCCTCAAGATTTTCATCCTCCACTTGACGAGCTGGAGGGTCGGTCACAAGCACATTCTCCTTGAGAGCTGCTTCTTGGTGGTACAGGGGAGTGGGAACTTGTGGGACTACTTCTTCCGCGGCTGATGCAGCCGGATTGTCTTCAGCAGAGACTTGAGGCCTTGGACCTTTGCGAAGCCTGCGCAACACGGGCGACGCCTGTGGAGTTGGAGTGGGCTGGGCCTCATAGTCTTCTTCCTCTTGTGGGCGATCCGCCCATGTAGCATCCTGTGCAATTGGCGTCAGTGGATGACCAATGCTGATGAGTTCGCTGTTCTCAAGCTGAGGAAGGACTGCACCATCTTCTACATGGTCATGTTGACCAATGTCTTCAGCAGCGATGGGGTCAGCTGCTGGAAAGTCTTCAGCTTCATGAGCCTCTGTGGAAGCAGGCTCATGGATAGTCAGTTGGCGTTCAGCGTCAGGACGAACCATGGAAATGGGTTCAACTATCAAGGGCTCTGTGGGAGCAGCCCGATCTTTCTTGGTCTTCCTGTTCTTCTTGGAGGGGGTAGTAGGAGAGGCTTCGGGATGTTTCCTCTTCCTGGCTTCAGCCTCAGCAGTCCTCGTCTTCTTGAGCTCTGAAGCGGTTGACCGGCTTTTTGGCTTCGAGCCAGTCATTCTTGTTGGGAAGACAATAGGAATTGCTTCCTGTCTTGGTGCGTCGGGGTTCAGCCGTAGCGGGCTTCTTCTTCTTCTTTGCGGCCATCCTGGGGTCGATGCCAAGACGCCCAAGGGCCTTGCGCTTCTCAGCCTCATTGTAGGCTTGCACACATCTATCAGCCAGAAAACCTTCATGCGCTCACGCGAGCCCTGAGCTTCTGCATGTTTCTTTACAAAAGGATTTCTTGAGCTCGTGCATCATACTCTTGAAGTTCTTCACTTCTTGCACGCTGAGCTTGGCCATATGCTTCTTGAACTGAGCCTTTTCATAGTCAATCTTTTGCTTCAGTTCAACAATGCGTTGGGCGACAGCTAGCTCTGAAGCAATGGCGCCTTGGAAGGCGACACTGAGGCCAATGGGTAGCTGCAGATCTTCAATGCTGATGTTTGGCGTGTCAAACCACTCGTCAATGAAGTTATGGATGATGGTTACATCAAAGAGGCGGCAGATCATTGAAGATTTCTGCTTCTTCTTTGCTCTTGATGAGTTGCTCAAGAGCGTCATCAGTAAGATCTTCATCACTTGACACATGATGGCGTCATTGCGCAGAATGGCAGTAGCAGTTAGCTCTTGGCCGGTGTGAGGCAGAGGCATTTTGACCTTCTGGGGCTTGGAGATGCGTGATAAGTTTTCGGACTGCACACTGTCTTCAGGAGGTGCAGTTGCCAGTGGCTTCTCCCGTGAGATTTTTGGTGAGGGCAAGCTTTGAAGCTTTAGGCTTCTTCAACTGCTTTGGCTTCGGCACTGCAGGCGCTTCATCTGATTCAGCGTCAGCTGCAGGCTCATTCACTGCAGTCCCTTGAACTAAGATGCGAGTGATGAGGCCTTCAAGGTTGTAGAAAGGACTGATGACATTGGGTTCTGCATCTTGTGTGCCATCTGCCCTTGGTGCTGAGGGACCAGGGTTGAAGTCTAACCCCAAAGTCTTCTTGTTCTGCTTCGCTGAGTTCTGGGCAAACTGGAAGTTGCGCTTGAACAGATTGTCGTCACGACACCATAGTAGTGACGATGGGTGTGCATCAGCAGGCTGTGGCCCCCGGACCATGCAGGGATAGAAGCCCTGATCAATGGCTTCATCTATGGACCTGGGTAGAAGATTCTTGTATAGGATGTCTCCCCATGGTCTCTTGATGGCGTTCTTTTCAGCATATTCCTGGGTTACAAATTGGTATTTGAACCATTGTTCTGCCCAATATCTTCGAATCCATTGGATTCGGGTCTTGCGCTGATTGTAATCCTCTTCAGGATCTGTCTTGTACAGTTCTGAGAGGTCATCTGGCAGATCTCTGGATGTTTCTCCACGACGCTTTCTGCCATCCTTCCTTGCTGTTTTCTCTGAAGCCATAAACTTTAAATTGAAAGGCTTCAACACGTTCAAAGGCTTCAAAGGTTTTCGCTTGCTGGACCAACAGGAACTGGCTTCAGGAGAATTTATGTGATGCTATAAGAATTCTGCAAATGAATGCAGACTATGAGAACCAAAGGATTCTCCCACGGACATGTACCTGTGACAGCATTAAGGTGCGAGGGAAGGGGAAGAGGTCATATGCATTCTCAGAAGATTTTGAAGATAAATCAGTTTAGAAGACATTGACCTCATCGTGCGAAGACATTCACTCATAGATAAGAAGTTGATTCCAGATTTGTACGAACCCACAGATCAGTACAAGTGAGGAATCTAACTACTTGGTGAAGCATAAGTGAATATACTAGGCATATTATGAGATGCAGTATGAAACTTGTGTGAATAGAAACTGCTTGTGGTAGAAAGTGACAAATCCATAAGATCAACGGTGCTATAAAAAGGAAGTTTTATTTACCACACTAAGAACTGCTAGACGGAGTGGAAGATGAGGCCCAGTAGTTCGATCTTTCGTGCCCTAACTTGGCGACGGAGGACACCTACGGTGACGGCGGAG
Organism: Triticum urartu; assembly: GCF_003073215.2. Lineage (NCBI taxonomy): Eukaryota > Viridiplantae > Streptophyta > Magnoliopsida > Poales > Poaceae > Triticum > Triticum urartu. The sequence continues at coordinate 679,267,326 of NC_053024.1, forward strand.
AGGACGATGTCCACGGTCGGCGTGAAGACGGCATCGAAGGTTCGGCATGCAGCGAAGACGCTTCGGTGCCAGTTCACTTTTTTTTTTATTTTTTTATTTTTACTAAAAAATATTTTGTGTTTGGTAACTAGGGTGGGTTGTGTATTGGAGCTGCTTGGCGATTGGACCGGAAACAAAATTTACGGATTTCTTATTCTTTAGTCTTGACTCGTATCTGACTGGTTCAGCTAAGTGAGCATTGTTTTTTTTTTATTTATTTTTATATTCCTTCGTAGTCCAGCTTTTTTTTTTGGCTGCTGCTAGCGTTCCTTCAGATTGCGTGAAGATAATATAATGTATACGCTGTGAAGGTGGTTATTTATAGGTACTATGGGCGGCACTGCACTGTCGATTCGTCTATCTGATAAACACGTGGCCATTATGCGTAAATGTTGAGGTTTGTCATCGTCCCACGCACGCCTGATTGTCGGGTGGTCATTCCACTTCTCCGGATTTCATGTGGAGGAATGAGCATTGAAAACGGACTTAATGGTTGTCTCTGTATCTTCTGCTGACAAGGACGCAGAGAAGACATTCGACAGTTTCAATAGAATGCATATATTGTGGAGAGATAGAATTTGAGATAGAAAGCATAGAGAGGTTAGGGTCCGATCACATTCACTTAGTTCAAAAGATTCAACACGAAGACATAGCTATAAGTGAATGCTGTAGAGGACAGAACACGAGTATATATATATATCTATATAATCAACATAGTGAAGATAATCATGAAGATATGTTGAGATTGAAGCCAAACCAAATGTGAAGACATTGCAAGGTAACGCCATGAGTGAAACACTTCAAAATAGAACATTTGGTGGTGGCGTTACCCACCGTATAGGAAGTATTAGACCCAGACACGGCGCACAATTATCGTGGCGCTCCGAAGTCAAATTCCACATTAATGTATTCACACTTAGAATGTATGTCTTCATTGATTGAAGATATACTTTACTTCGTGTGTTGCACATCTAAGTCATCAATATGCATAAGTGTTAGGATGTGTGCCTGATCACAGGACATTTGAGGATTCCAGGAATATTTAGCCCACACCGTAACTTGCAAAATCTCTTCTCATCCAAGGGCTTGGTGAAGATATCTGCCAATTGCTCTTCAGTGTTGACGTGTATGATATCAATATCTTCCTTCACAACATGATCTCTGAGAAAGTGATGACGAATTTCAATGTGCTTTGTCTTCGAGTGCTGAACTGGGTTGTTGGCAATCTTGATGGCGCTCGTTGTCGCAGTAGAAGTGGCACTTGCTTCAGATGAATGCCATAGTCCTTGAGTGTTTGCTTCATCCACAGAAGCTGAGCGCAGCAAGATCCAGCAGCAATGTATTCAGATTCAGCAGTGGAGAGAGATACACAGTTCTGCTTCTTTGAAGACCAACATACAAGTGATCGTCCCAGAAAGTGACATGTGCCTGATGTAGACTTGCGATCAACTTTGTCACCAGCATAATCAGCATCCGAGAATCCAACCAGATCAAAACTCTGAGCCCTTTGGATACCATAATCCTAGAGTTGGGGTGTGAGCCAAATATCGAAGAATTCGCTTCACAGCTAAGTGATGCGACTCCTTTGGTGCCGCTTGAAATCGAGCACACATGCAAACACTAAGCATAATATCTGGCCTAGATGCACATAGATAAAGTAAAGAACCAATCATGGAGCGGTATACCTTTTGATCGAACTCTTTACCATTGTCGTCGGGACCCAGATGATGTTTGGCTGGCATTGGTGTTGTGAAGCCTTTGCAGTCTTGCATACCAAACTTCTTCAAGCAATCTTTGAGATACTTCTCTTGAGATATGAAGATGCCGTTGCGTTGTTGTCGTATTTGAAGACCGAGGAAGAACTTCAGCTCCCCATCATGGACATCTGATATTGCTCTTGCATCATATATCCAAACTCTTCACTGTACTTCTGATTGGTGCAGCCGAAGATAATGTCATCCACATATATTTGGCACACAAACAGTTCACCATCATATGTCTTCGTGAAGAGAGTGGGGTCGAGGGAACCAGGTATGAAGCCTTTGCTCTTCAGGAAGTATTTGAGTGTGTCATACCAGGCCCGAGGGGCTTGTTTGAGGCCATACAGTGCCTTGTTGAGCTTGTATACCATGTCAGGATGTTTTGGATCTTCAAAGCCAGGCGGTTGTGCAACATACACTTCTTCTTCAATCTTCATTGAGAAAAGAACTCTTCACATCCATTTGATATAGAAGTATGTTATGATGATTTGCATAGGCCAGCAGTATGCGTATGGCTTCAAGTCTAGCCATAGGAGCAAATGTTTCATCGAAGTCAATGCCTTCCACTTGAGTATATCCTTGAGCAACGAGACGAGCTTTGTTTCTGACAACTTGACCATGCTCATCTTGCTTGTTGCGGTATATCCATTTGGTGCCTATTATGTTGTGCTTCGAGGATCAGGACGCTTAACCAGTTCCCATACATTATTCAGCTCAAACTGTTGAAGCTCTTCTTGCATAGCTTGAATCCATTCAGGTTCCATGAAGCTTCTTCAACTTTATTGGGTTCTGTAATTGAGA
>NC_053024.1:679270925-679287694 GCF_003073215.2 Triticum urartu
TTTATACATGTGATTTACCTCTGTTATAAATCCTCGAGTACTGTGTGTGTCAGCATACCGATCCAGGGATGACACTTAAGCACAGAGACTTGACCCATTGGGTCGGACAAGATGGTATCAGAGCACATGTTGACTGTAGGACGTGACCCTAGAAACTGGCAAGCCCATAGCAAAGATTTTTTCTCTACAACTTTCCCTTTCAAAAGATCTTTTACCTCTCTTCTCTTCTGAGGTTATTCAAAAATAAAATTCCCTTTAGTGAGACCATACCCTTTCCCCTTTTGACCACACGAAGATTCGACTGATGAGACCACTGCAAGAAGTACAAGATATCGGACAACAAAGACCACTTCGGAATGAAGAGTATTTTCCGTGCATATGAATAATGGAAACTAAAACGGTTGAAGGCCGAAGACAAGTAGAATTTGAAGGCCCTGAAGAATCCCTAGATTTGTATGACCTAGGAATGCTACCCTTATGGAACTTGGCAAATTATGGAAGTTGTCAATACCCGAGATCAAGGTGTATCGGAGAAAGACTGAAACAAGGAGTATGAGAACTCGAAGTTTTGTCAAAGAAACCCTAAGGCAGGAGATATCAACTGTGGAGAGATAGCTCATGGAAATGACAAGAGCAGAAACACGGTTATCCGTGATGTCATCCCCGCTAATGCTATTGTCACCGTGCTGAGTTAAGGATGCATGTCATCAGAATGGATTTGATGGAAGAAGGCTGATGGAGCACCTATCATAAGATGAAGTTTTAGCCCTAGCCGGTGTATCACCAGGATCTGGAGTAGTACATCAAGAAGTTTAAAATGGAGCTCCAGGAAGTCGTATTAGACAAGGAAGTATTTCATGAGGAACTCAGGATCCTGAAGATGAGAGTAGCCAAGCTGGAGGAGCTACAACCTCGAGATACCGGAGAATTGTCAGGAACTGAAGGACAGTATGACCATGGTTCATGTGAAGGATGTTGAAACCAGAAGTTTGAAATGCAACTCCGGAATATTAAAGGACGTCACGAGAGACTTCGCGTCAACAGAGTTGATCTGGCAAAAGAACTTGAGAAAGACAAGCATGATCGGAAGAAGCCATTGGAGGCATGAACAAGGCTTGAAGAATTTGGAGACGTTGAAGATTTATTGACCTTAGAAGACCAAACCCCTGTTATATACCCTACGTTAGATGCGACGTTTGTGAGCTGTCATTTGTTTGATGTTTTTTTTTGATAGCCACAAATAAAATCTGTCTTTTCAAAAAAACCATTGTTTGTATTGTGTGTATCCCTCTCTATCTCTCTTATCTCACCCCAAAACCCATGGACCCAATAGAGGATGAATGGAGATGAGCTTGTATTTTCTGGACCGATGAGTCATTTGGAGACAGACCGATGAATTCAGGACAATGAGGGATCACATGAAGAACTAACCCTATAGTTGGAAAAGTGATAATGACCCAGCATGCTCTTTAGTGCTTTGAAAGAGGTGCTGCCTACTTGGGTGGAGGATATACCAAACATGAATGGATGGCAAGGAGTACCACTTGAAAATATTAAGTTGACTTGCCAAAGTCTTCGGTTTGTGTCCCAGAAGTTGAAGCCTTATGGAAAGGATATGAAGAAACCTTGTGCATGCAAGATTTGTGGAGAAATAGGACACAACCCATAAAGAACACAAGGATGAATGCCCTAATTGTGAAGGAAGTCACCCAGTTGAAGAATGCCATTAGGAAGATTACTTGTTTCTTGTGTGAAGGGACTACCCACTATCCTGCTCAGTGTCACAATTTACCCCATGGTACAAGAACCATCCAGCAGAAGAAAGAAGTAATGAAAGGAGCCCTTATGGGAAATTTTAGAAGAAATTGTGATGAAGGAAGATGTGAGGACACACCTAAAGAAGACCCGAGTAAACCCTGCACTAAGTCTTGCTATTCATGTGGAGAAGAAGGACACATCTCCCAAAATTGTTTGAATGGGGATCTAGTAGAATTCCCGACAGAGGAAGTAGAATATGACCCACAGGAAATAGAAGCCCTAATTGGAATGGAAAAGGTCCAGGAAGAGAAGCAGATTGGATTCCAGGAAGGACCTGAGTCATATCACCTGTTACAGGTGCAAGGAGTCAGGGCACTACCTCAACAGTTGCCCAAAAAGGAAACCTCGATACTTGTCAGAAGTAATATGTTTTAGTTGTAATGGAGCAGGGCACTTTGCCAGAGAATGCCCCAGGAGAAGGAAACTTGTGCTAGATAGTTGAGTTTGCAACAAAAGAAATGGAGTAGTAGAAGTGAGAACATTTTCTTTGAGGTGTTGAGTTGAGACATGTAATGGAAAAGCAAGATTGTAATCATTGGAGAATGAATAAAGTAGCATCGTTGGTACTGATATGGATTTTATGAGTTGTTACTCTATGAAGAAGAATTTTGGCCATTCTGAGGATATGAGAAATATGGTCTATGGAAGATTTGTGCATTTTAAGGGTGGTAGTACCCTGTAATGGATTTCGGACAAAATGAATACGAGTTTTGTCTCGATATGTGTGATACCCCAAGAGTATGTGGGATGAAGTTGGAGACCGTCAGTTGTTTGGACCAAATGTGATCAAGGAGTCAGAAGAGAATGTTAAGTTGATTCGAGATAGACTGAAGGTAGCTCAGTCCAGGCAGAAGAGTTATGCAGACTCAAAACTCAAGGAGGTAGTCTATGAAATTGGAGACAGAGCATGTCTTCATGTGTTCCCTCTGCGAGGAGTTAAACGAATTTGGAGTTAAGGAAGTTAGCCCCGAGATTTGTAGGACCATACCGAGTTTTGGAGCGTATGAGAGAAGTGGCCTACAAGTTGGAGTTACCCGAAGGACTGTCAGGAGTTCAAGATGTGTTTCACGTTCCCAGTTGAAGAAGTGCCATGCAGAGATGGCCAATATTCCCCTGTAAGGACGCTTGACCGGAAAGGATAATGATGTTCCACGAAGTGGAATATGGACTTCATAAGTATAAGTTTTTATCTCGGTATGAGGGATATCCCACGAGGATGAAGAGATAAATTACTATTGGATATAAAGGAGGTATGATGTCGGAAATATATGGATCAATGGAAACTCCATGATGTGTCTGAGTAATCATGTCCTAGTTTGGTGCCAATAGAAGGAAGGAAGACAGTACAATTGGATGGATTTAAGAATACTAGGAAGTTGGAAGTTGGAATAATGATCAGTTGCCCGATGATAAGTTCAAGGACTACAAGTGATGAGATGGGCCATAACCCACAGGCCCCAGGACCTGCCAAGAAGCAAGCACATTCTTGCTGAAGGAAAAACCCTGGAAGTGGATATACCTTTGTCGACAGACGATTTTATAGGAGTTTACGCAAAACCTGAGAGTTGTGAAGGAACGATAGATGGTTGTTTGGCTTGCAGAATCTATGGATTATCCGAACTTGGTTCGTCGACAAGAGAAATTCTGCAATGCTTGTGAGGATGACCGAGTGTTTAATGCGAGATTCGCTAAACCGTATACAAGGTAATGATTTGGGTGCGGGATGGATTGATCACCATACCGACTTACTCTTATTATTCGCCTTGCTATATGGGATGGTAAATCTGAGTGACTTACCTATAGTGGAGAGACGACGATCAAAACCTTGTTTAAGCCTTAGAATGGTATAGGTATTTTTCCCTTGTACAAGGCAGCTTTTGCCAACCGTAGGTTATACGGTGAGGATCAACCCAGACCCATTTCCTGCAGGAGAAACCATTGTTGACCACCATGAGATATCGATAGTTGTTTAGTTTTGGCGCCAGACCCGTCAGCTAAGAAGACCCAATCTCGGAAGAACCTTACCAAGATGAAAGGATAGAAAAATTGTGGTAAGGTTATGCCACTACCGGAAGAGCCCGGATAAGGAATTATCCTGAAGATCTAAGAAGACCGACACTGTCAAGAATAAGGATGGAGTATATGAGTATTGATGGGACCGTAACAATCTTTCTAAGGGTGGTAGCACCCCAGACCCCTGTGATGACGATGGATTTTGAGGAGACCCCCAAACCCTAACCTTTTCTTTCTAGCCTCTCCGAATCTCGAGGACGAGATTCATTTTAAGGGTGGTAGGTTTGTAACATCCCAAAATTCTAAATTTTGGAATGTTATAATAAATAGATAGATTTGATTGATTGTCTGAAAGTGAGTGAATTCGAAACTTTTGAAAGTTAAATGAGAGGGAATAAAAGGACTTTCCCAAACTTTCATATTTGCTTTCTGATCTCCATGAATTCAAATTCTTTTCAACACAAAACCCTAGAGAGAAGATGACATGACTTCTTCCATTTAAAATGAAAAGGGTGTTTGAAAAATATTTGAATTCCATTGGGAAATATTTTCCAATTCAGAAACTTTATGCAACTCAATGATTTTCACGAGAGAAGATAAAATGACTTCTTCAAATTATGAAATATGAGTTGGGAGTTTCAAAGGATCAATTTCAAGTCCTTTTGGAATTAATTTTCAATTTGGATTTATTTGAGTTTTATTCAAATTATTTTTCTCCAAAAATAAAATATATGGAAATTAGGGTAACATGATTCCCTACATTAGAAAATTGGAGAAAAATTAATTTGAAATCATTTTGGTATTTTTAAAATGATTTTTGTTGGATTTTAATAGACCAGTAGCACTCTTTGATTTATCTGAATTTGTGTGTATTTTATTTATGCTAGAAAAATGTTCACGTAGAAAATCTTTTTCTGAAAATTTTGATATATAATATGCCTATATAAAGTTTTATTTTTATTTTCGTTTTTTTGTTTATTGCATTCTGTTTTAAAAAAAAAGAACTGCACGCGCGCCTGAAGCTAACTGTCGCCCACGTGCGCATCATAGTACCAGCGGGCGCCCTATTTTTTTCTTTATCCTATATGGGCCAGGCCCAGCCAGCCTTTTCAGTTTTTTTTCTTAGGCCGAATTTTCCAAAAAAAAACTGCACCGCGCACGCTGCGGCCGGCCGAAGGCCTTTAGGCCCATCCGTCTCTTTTCTTCTCTGTTTCGTATATTTTCGTCTACGTTTAGTCCCACATTGCCTAGCCTTTGACCTCTAAACCTCTTTTCCACCAATAAATATAGACCCATAGAGCCTCCAAAAATCATCCGATTCGGGTTAAATCAATATTTTGGTTTGACAAGATTCATTAAGAAAAATATATTTCTACTCTCCGGCGCGACTTTTAGAAATTTTCTCTTCTCTTCAAAGTCATCTTTTGTCTGCCTTATAAAGGTATCTTTCTTTGTTTTTTTATTTTTCTTATTATACTTTTGTAGTTCTTTTCCTAACACGATAAAATAATTAGATTATCAATTAGTCTACGTATTTAAACATTAGACCCTAGCCCGTAGCTATTTTTTCTTCCATAAAACAGCTTGACCCTGATTTTTCAAATAGCCATAACTTTTTACTCGTTTGTCCAAATCCAACGAAACCAACGCCCACTTCTTCGTTATGATCGCCCTCTATCCAGTAATCCAACCCAAACATGTTTTTGAAAATTTTCAAATTTCGAATTTTGATTCAGATTTATATTCAAACTTCTTTTGAACATAACTTGATTCCGTAGCTCCGTTTGAGTTGATTCTTTTTGCAAATCGAAGCTTTTGACCTAAACTTCTGATAAGGCCAAATTCACATAATTTTGGTACTTGTTAGAAATTGTTTTATGTTGCAAGAGCTATTTGCTTGGTTTTGATGTTTTCAATCGACTTCTTTCGATCTTTCTGATCTTTTGAGTGATTGCTTATGTATGGTTACTATTGCTTGCTTACGATAGATTGACCGGAGTGTGACGAGTAGATCTATCAAGAGTTTTTGAGTGTCGAATCATCTTCATCAACATTGCAGGCAAGTAACACTTTGATCATACCTTTTCTACAACCCAGTTTTATTGCATTAGATCAATCCTCACACATTGCATGATTAGGATCTAATTAAATTGTGGGATGGGAAGTAGATGAGGTAGTACCTATTACCTGTTTATTATCAAACCTTTGGGAGTTACTTCTACGTTTGCTTATTATGCCATGCTATGCTAGTAGACGTGGATTGGGTGAGTGATATCCATGACAGATGTGAGATTGTTTAATTAATGGTTATCTAAGGTGGCAACTATAACACACATCTGGGTGGATTGAGGCACCTGGGGTTTCAGGACTTGCCTGTTTTCTTTGGACCGCCACCCAGGCTCAAAGGGATCATGAGATTATTCATACTAGAAACTTCCGTGTGCAGCCACAAGCCATTATGGGCTCTGGCATAGTTGACTAAGTTGTGCGAACTCTTACAGTGGTAGACTAGCAGATGTAGGGGTAGGTGGTACGGTCTACCCGATCGTAAGGTGCTAGCGCTTCTGAAAGTATGTCTCGGTCATCCGCTTCTCAAACACCATGTAGTGCGAGAAACCAAACGGAGGCGATCGAGTCTTGTGGGGAAAAGTGCGCAAACCTCTGCAGAGTGTATAAACTAATCATGATTAGCCGTGTCCCCGGTTATGGACATCTTGAGTATCTAGTTCTTGGATTATCCTGTTGATCTCATCATGTTACTTTAAATGAATATTGTTGGGTTTTAATGATGTTACTTAATTGGGATTGAGAATGCTGTCAACCATTCTCAATGTTCAACAACCACCATGATAGTTAAATAAATTTATTCCTTTGCAGTAGGGAAAAATTGGCTTTCGCAAAAAACCTTATAACCATAGAGCTTTTCCACACCAAGCCATATATGCATATAGTGATAGCCATTGTTCATCATTTTCTCTATGGTGTGAATTTGCCAGTACATTCAATGTACTGACCCGTTTCGGGCTGCAACGTCTCATGTTGCAGGTTTCTTACGACGAGTAAGTGATACGTTAGGGTTACGATTTCTACACTCAACTTTGCCGTTGGTGTTGATGGGAATCCACAACCTTGTTGCTTCCGCTATTTTGGATTGAGGTAATAGTATTTACGTTACTTTATACATGTGATTTACCTCTGTTATAAATCCTCGAGTACTGTGTGTGTCAGCATACCGATCCAGGGATGACACTTAAGCACAGAGACTTGACCCATTCGGGTCGGGTCGCTACAACATGCGTATTACAGTAGTTCACCAAAATAAGTTATGTATAAACGTTTAACCTACTTTGTTTGTTTTTGTCTCATTAGTAACTTATCTGGTACACTAATCTACAAGTTCAAACTTTCAGGAAGCTATGGAACAAATGATTGAACAGCCACAACCACCTGAAGGTGACGAGGCTACTACAGGCACAATGTCACCTCTTGCTGCAGTGCGTCAGTATCTTTGCACTAAAAGTGCAAAAGGCACCTTCCTGCGTAATTCTGGGTTGGTTGTCAAGGTTACCTCGTCCAAATCGCCTACTGAACAAAATCTTCCTGCTAGACAGAGTGATATATCTGTGCTCCAGACACAAGTCCAATCCTTAATGGACGTTGTTTCGGAAAAAAGAATAGCGGTTGAGAAATTTCGTCAAGATATGAATGGTTTTGAAACCAGACTATCAGACATTCGCTTTGTTGTTCAAGAGCAATGGCGGAAAAAAGGTGTAGATCGTGCTGCTCCATCAGATGCTATAGCCTGAAACATTAGCACTCAGGTCAAATGATATGTGCTTCTATACATCTGATGGTGCTTTTATCTGGAAGGATTGTAAACTTTATGCCAACTGGCCTTTTGTTGTATGGTTGAATTTATTTTGTTGTGATACAACATTTATGATGCTGCCTCAGGCTGCAGTAATTACGACGCTATTTTTGTATAGTGTAGGTTTATCTTAGTAATGTATTCGGCCGAACCTTCGTAGGAGCCCAACATGCCAACATTCGTCGGGCCCATTCCAATTGGGCTAAAAACGATTACGGGCCGAAATTGGCATGTAGCCCACTAAAAATATCTGGGCCTAAATCAGCATAAGCTTTCATATTTTTCTGGTAGGCCTGTGCCCATAGTGGGCCTTTAACAGGCCTAAACATAATTTGGGCCCTCAGTAAAAATAGGCCGTTTACAGGTGTAAATATCTCGAGCCCATAAAATACATGGGCCTTTAATAGACCGAAAGTGAGATTGGGCCCTGATTGTGCCAAATAACCCACTGGACTTTAACAGGCCGAAATTCGGACGGGCCGTAAATGCGCCGACCTAATACACGGGCCTTTAACAGGCCGGAACTTCGGTCGGGCTAGATTATCGTCATTTTTATATGGGCCGTTAATGGGCCCGATATGACGTTGGGCCACATATGGCCCATGGTTTACGTCCGGCGTTAACAGGCCGAAAATGACAACAGGCCGAAAGTGGCCCAAAGCTATAGTGGGCCTCTAACAGGCCGAATGTCAAACATGTCCTTTAGCTGGGCCTTTAGACAGGCCGAATGTTGGGCCTTTAGACAGGCCGAATGTTGGGCCTTTTGCTGGGCCGGCCCATTATGGTCGGCAAAATCTAGTGGGCCTTTAGCTGGGCTGGCCCATTGTGGTATGCAAAATCTTGTGGGCCTTTAGCTGGGCCGGCCCATTATGGTCCTGCAAAATCGTGTGGGCCTTTAGCTGGGCTGGCCCATTATGGTCCGAGAAATTTTGTGGGCCTTTAGCTGGGCCGGCCCATTATGGTCCGCTAAATCTTATGGGCCTTCGGTTGGGCCGGCCCATTTAAACTTTGTGGGCCACTTTTGGGCCGGTCCACGTGTCAACATATCATAGGCCCATCTCGACCGATTGGATGAGTGACACCTGTGCCAAACAGAGCTGACGCGTGGATCGTCAGCCAATGAGAATTTTACCCGTGGAAAATCGGCATTGGTCGTGGCTGTTAACGGGTTATCGGATCCAAAATCGACCCGATAGCTTAACGGCGTTCCGTTACGGTGGATGCCACGTGTCGGTCACCCTTGACGAGAGCACTTCTGTGATGCGCGATTTATCGTCATGGAAGTGGACACTTCCGTGATGATAATTTTGGCAATGTCATTGAACACTTCTACGACAGCACAGGTATGACTATCTTGATTCTGTCATAAATTTGTCATGGATGTACATGCATGACAGAAAAAACGCGACCTACTGTGACAAACACGTATCATCACGGAAGTGTATTTTTTTGTAGTGCAAGTAGGATTCCTCCTACTTGGGACGCCCCCTTGGCTGCCTCTCCTCCCCTGCAACCTATATATACGAGGGGGGCACCGCTAGAACACACAACAACGACTGTTAGCCGTGTGCGACGCCCCCCTCCAAAGTTTACGCCTCCAGTCATATTATCATAGCGCTTAGGCGAAGCCTTGCGCCGATCACTTCACCATAACCGTCACCACGCCGTCATGTTGACGGAACTCATCTACTTCCTTGGCACTCTGCTGGATCAAGAGTTCGAGGGACGTCATCGAGCTGAACGTGTGCAGAACTTGGAGGTGCCATACGTTCGGTGCTTGATCGGTCAGAACAAGAAGAAGTTCGACTACATCAACCATGTTGTCAAACACTTCCGCTTTCAGTCTACGAGGGTACGTGGACACACTCTCCCCCTCTCATTGCTATGCATCTCCTAGATAGATCTTGCGTGAGCGCAGGAATTTTTTTGAAATTGCATGCTACATTCCCCAAAAGTATGCGGTCTGCTGAGTGTTGAGGCTCGTGGCAGGTATCATTATTTTCTGACCTTCACAGATAATTTGAGTAGATATGGGTATATCTACTTAATGAAACACAAGTCTGAAACATTTGAAGGGTTCAAAGAATTTTAGAGTGAAGTGGAGAATCATCGTAACAAGAAAATAAAGTTTCTATGATCTGATCGTGGAGGCGAATATTTGAGTTACGAGTTTGGCCTTCATTTAAAACAATGTGAATAGTTTCACAACTCATGCCACGTGTAACACCACAGCGTAATGGTGTGTCCAAACGCTGTAACCATACTTTATTAGATATATGGTGCGATCTATGATGTCTCTTGCCGATTTACCAATATTATTTTGGGGTTATGCATTAGAGACATCTGCATTCACTTTAAATAGGGCATTATCTAAATCCGTTGAGACAACACTGTATGAATTGTGGTTTCGCAAGAAACCTAAGCTGTCGTTTCTTGAAGTTTGGGGTTGCCATGCTTATGTGAAAAAGCTTCAGCCTGATAAACTCGAACCCAAATCGGAGAAGTGTGCCTTCATAGGATACCCAAAAGAAACTGTTGGGTACACCTTCTATCACAAATCTGAAGGCAAGCTCTTTCTTGTTAAGAATGGGTCCTTTCTAGAGAAGGAGTTTCTCTCGAAAGAAGTGAGTGGGAGGAAAGTAGAACTTGATGAGGTAATTGTACCTTCTCTCGAATTGGAAAGTAGTTCATCACATAAAACCGTTTCCGTGATGCCTACACCAACTGGAGAGGAAGATAATGATAATGATCATGAAACTTCGGATCAAGTTACTATCGAACCTCGTAGGTCAACCAGAGCACGTTCTGCACCAGAGTGGTACGGTAATCCTGTTCTGGAAGTCATGTTACTAGACCATGACGAACCTATTAACTATGAGGAAGCGATGATGAGCCCAGATTCCGATAAATGGCTTGAGGCCATGAAATCTGAGATAGGATCCATGTATGAGAACAAAGTGTGGACTTTGGTTGACTTGCTCGATGATCTGCAAGCTATAGAGAATAAATGGATCTTTCAGAAGAAGACTGACGTTGATGGTAATGTCACTATCTACAAAGCTCGACTTGTCGCGAAAGGTTTTCGACAAGTTCAATATGATGCAACCAGAAGGTTTTGTCGATCCTAAAGGTGCTAACAAAGTGTGCAAGCTCCAGCAATCCATTTATGGACTGGTGTAAGCATCTCGGAGTTGGAATATACACTTTGATATGTGATCAAAGCATATGGTTTTATACAGACTTTTGGAGAAGCTGTATTTACAAGAAAGTGAGTGGGAGCTCTGTAGCATTTCTAATATTATATGTGGATGACATATTGTTGATTGGAAATGATATAGAATTTATGGATAGCATAAAAAGGATACTTGAATAAGAGTTTTTCAATGAAAGACCTCGGTGAAGCTGCTTATATATTAGGCATCAAGATCTATAGAGATAGATCAAGACGCTTAATTGGACTTTCACAAAGCACATACCTTGATAAAGTTTTGAAGAAGTTCAAAATGGATCAGTCAAAGAAAGGGTTATTGCCTGTGTTATAAGGTGTGAAGTTGAGTCAGACTCAATGCCCGACCATAGCAGAAGATAGAGAGAAAATGAAAGTCATTCCCTATGCCTCAGCCATAGGTTCTATCATGTATGCTATGTTGTGTACCAGACGTGATGTGTGCCTTGCTATAAGTTTAGTAGAGAGGTACCAAAGTAATCCAGGAATGGATCACTGGACAGCGGTCGAGAACATCCTGAAGTACTTGAAAAGGACTAAGGATATGTTTCTCATTTATGGAGGTAACAAAGAGGTCATCATAAATGGTTACGTCGATGCTAGTTTTGACACTGATCCAGATGACTCTAAGTCACAAACCGGATATGTATTTATATTTCATGGTGGAGCTGTCAGTTGGTGCAGTTCGAAGCAAAGCATCATGGTGGGATCTACGTGTGAAGCGGAGTACATAGCTGCTTCTGAAGCAGAAGCAGCGAATGAATGAGTCTGGATGAAGTAGTTCATATCTGATCTAGGTGTAATACCTAGTGCATCGGGTCCAATGAAAATCTTGTGTGACAATATTGGAGCAATTGCCTTGGCGAAGGAATCCAGATTTCACAAAAGAACCAAACATATCAAGAGATGCTTCAACTCCATCCGTGATCAAGTCAAGGAGGGAGACATAGAGATTTGCAAAATACATACGGATGTGAATGTGGTAGACCCGTTACTAAGCCTCTTCCACGAGCAAAACATGATCAGCACCAAGACTCCATGGGTGTTAGAATCATTAGAATGTAATCGAGATTATTGACTAGTGCAAGTGGGAGACTAAAGGAAATATGCCTTAGAGGCAATAATAAAGTTGTTATTTATATTTCCTTATATCATGATAAATGTTTATTATTCATGCTAGAATTGTATTAACCGGAAACTTGATACATGTGTGAATACATAGACAAAACACGGTGTCCCTAGTAAGCCTCTACTAGACTAGCTCGTTAATCAAAGATGGTTAAGGTTCCTAGGAAGCCTTGCAAGCAATGTGACTAATGAGTTAGTTGCGGGATGATGTATTACGGAATGAGTAAAGATACTTGCTGGTAACAAGATTGAACTAGGTATGAAGATACCGACGATCGAGTCTCGGGCAAGTAACATTTCGATGACAAAGGCAGTAACGTATGTTGTCATTATGGTATGGCCGATAAAGATCTTCATAGAATATGTGGGAACCAATATGAGCATCCAGGTTCTGATGTTGGTTATTGACCGGAGAGGTGTCTCGGTCATGTCTACATAGTTCTCGAACCCGTAGGGTCCGCACGCTTAACGTTCAATGATGATTTTGTATTATATGAGTTATGTGATTTGGTGACCGAATGTTGTTCGGAGTCCCGGATGTGATCACGGACTTGATGAGGAGTATCGAAATGGTCGAGAGGTAAAGATTCATATATAGTACGATGATATTCGGACACCGGAAGTGTTCCGGGGGCACCGGGTACATATCGGGTGATGACCCACAAGTATAGGGATCTATCGTAGTCCTTTCGATAAGTAAGAGTGTCGAACCCAACGAGGAGCAGAAGGAAATGATAAGCGGTTTCCAGCAAGGTATTCTCTGCAAGTACTGAAATAAGTGGTAACAGATAGTTTTGTGATAGGATAATTTGTAACGAGCAACAAGTAACAAAAGTAAATAAAGTGCAGCAAGGTGGCCCAATCCTTTTTGTAGCAAAGGACAAGCCTGGACAAACTCTTATATAGAGAAAAGCGCTCCCGAGGACACATGGGAATATCGTCAAGCTAGTTTTCATCACATTCATATGATTCGTGTTCGGTACTTTGATAATTTGGTATGTGGGTGGACCGGTGCTTGGGTACTGTCCCTTACTTGGACAAGCATCCCACTTATGATTAACCTCTATTGCAAGCATCCGCAACTACAACAAAAGTATTAAGGTAAACCTAACCATAGCATGAAACATATGGATCCAAATCAGCCCCTTACGAAGCAACGCATAAACTAGGGTTTAAGCTTCTGTCACTCTAGCAACCCATCATCTACTTATTACTTCCCAATGCCTTCCTCTAGGCCCAAATAATGGTGAAGTGTCATGTAGTCGACGTCACATAACACCACTAGAGGAGAGAAAACATACATCTCATCAAATCAAACGAATACCAAATTCACATGACTACTAATAGCAAGACTTCTCCCATGTCCTCAGGAATAAACGTAACTACTCACAAAGCATATTCATGTTCATAATCAGAGGGGTATTAATATGCATATAGGATCTGAACATATGATCTTCCACCAATAAACCAACTAGCATCAACTACAAGGAGTAATTAACACTACTAGCAACCTACTAGCACCAATCCCGGACTTGAGACAAGAATTGGATACAAGAGATGAACTAGGGTTTTGAGAGGAGATGGTGCTGATGAAGATGTTGATGGAGATTGCCCTCTCCCGATGAGAGGAGCGTTGGTGATGACGATGGCGATGATTTCCCCCTCCCGGAGGGAAGTTTCCCCGGCAGAACAGCTTGCCGAGCCCTAGATTGGTTCCGCCAAGGTTCCGCCTCGTGGCGGTGGAGTTTCGTCCGAGAAGATGGCTTATGATTTTTTTCTCATCGAAAGACTTCATATAGCAGAAGATGGACATCGGAGGGCCACCAGGGGGCCCACGAGGTAGGGGGCGCGCCCCCCACCCTGTGGGCAGGGTGTGGCCCCCTGGTGAACTTCTTGCGCTCAGTATTTTTTATATATTCTGAAAACGTCTTCCGTGAAGTTTTCAGGACTTTTGGAGCTGTGCAGAATAGGTCTCTAATATTTGCTCCTTTTCCAGCCCAGAATCCCAGCTGCCGGCATTCTCCCTCTTTATGTAAACCTTGTAAAATAAGAGAGAATAGGCATAAGTATTGTGACATAATGTGTAATAATAGCCCATAATGCAATAAATATCGATATAAAAGCATGATGCAAAATGGACGTATCAACTCCCCCAAGCTTAGACCTCGCTTGTCCTCAAGCGAAAGCCGAAATCAAAAAATATGTCCACATGTTTAGAGATAGAGGTGTCGATAAAAAAAATATGGACATGAGGGCATCATGATCATTCTTAGAACAACAACTTATATAATTCTTGTCATATGATTTCTTATGCTAGAGTAATAATTCAATCACAATTTCAAGTATGAATCGTAAACTTCATTGAAAACTAACAAACTATAATCTCAGTCATTGGAGCAATTGCAATTTATCATAACATAGGAAAGAGTCAATGTATAAGAGCTTTTCAGCAAGTCCACATACTCAACTATCATATAGTCTTTCACAATTGCTGACACTCACGCAATACTTATGGGTATGGAGTTTTAATCGGACACAGAGAAAGATAGGGGCTTATAGTTTTGCCTCCCAACGTTTTACCTCAAGGGTAATGTCAACAATAATAGTTCATGAAAACTCACATCCAATTAGCCATATATACCAGGATCTTTCCAACATACTGTGCTTGCCAAAGGATAAAATGTAAAAAGGAAGGGTGAAGATCACCATGACTCTTATGCAAGGTAGGAGATAAAAGTAAAAGATAGGCCCTTCGCAGAGGGAAGCAGAGGTTGTCATGCGCTTTTATGGTTGGATGCACAAAATCTTAATGCGAAAGAACGTCACTTTATATTGCCACTTGTGATATGGACCTTTATTATGCAGTCTGTCGCTTTTATTTCTTCCATATCACACGATCGTATAAAGCTTATTTTCTCCCACACTAATAAGTCATACATATTTAGAGAGCAATTTTTATTGCTTGCACCGATGACAACTTACTTGGAGGATCTTACTCAATCCATAGGTAGGTATGGTGGACTCTCATGGCAAAACTGGTTTAAGGGTATTTGGAAGCACAAGTAGTATCTCTACTTGGTGCGATGAATTTGGCTAGCATGAGGGGGAAAGGCAAGCTCAACCATGTTGGATGATCCATGACAATATAATTTATCTCAGATGTAAGAAAACATAACCCATTACGTTGTCTTCCTTGTCCAACGTCAACTCTTTAGCATGTCATATTTTAATGAGTGCTCACAATCATAAAAGATGTCCAAGATAGTATATTTATATGTGAAGACTCTCTTTCTTTATTACTTCCTATTAATTGCAACGATGACCAAAACTATGTTTGTCAACTCTCAACAACTTTTATTCATCATACTTTTCTATGTGAGCTCATTACTCTCCATAAGATCCATATGATCTCTTTGTTTCTTTTTATTTTTTCTCTTTTCTTTTATTCACTTAGGATCATGGCAAAATAATCAAGCCCTTGACTCAACACTAATCTTTATTATATATAGCTCGGACTCGATTACATAGAGAATATAAAGCAAAACTCACAACTAGATCATACTAAACTTTTATTCTACTAGATCAAGATATTACCAAAAGGATCGAACTAAGAAAAACGGTAAAGATAAAAGTGATGGTGATACGATACCGGGGCACTCCCCCAAGCTTGGCAGTTGCCAAGGGGAGTGCCCATACCCATGTGATTATGTCTCTCTTTTCGGGGATGGTGATGTGATATTCTTGGCGATGATGCCCCTCAGGATACGATTCTCCTCCTCGAGCTTATTGACTTGCTGCTTGAGGTCCATTATTTCCTTTCGGAGTTTTCCTGTAACAGCCAAAGCTCCCTGCACCCAAGGGTGCTGCATAGCTGCGGGAGAACCAGTGACACTCTTTTTCATATTCTCATAAGAAAGAAATCTAACATTGGAAGGGATAACCGAGTTTGGAATAGCCGAGCTCTGCAGTTCTCCCATTGTGAATCCAGCTCGGAAGCGGGAAGTGACTTCTTGATCCTCTTCCATGGCATCTATCCTCTTCAAATCAGCCTCCATCTCTTCCTCCGTTGCTGGCCCAAAGAGGTCAACATTGTTGTTTGTCATTGATCTCGGTGCCGGATGAGACACCCGGCTCTCCCCGACTGACTCTTGCGAAGACATCTTGCTCTAATCTGTAGCAGCAACAGCTCGAAACACAAACAGAGGATAATTGCGTGATACGGGAGTCAAAACCCCGGGAGATTATATAATGAATTTTTACCGACCAAAATACGTGTCGTGTACGAAAACGGAGTCCGGAGAGCGCACGAGGTGCCCACGAGGTAGGGGGCGCGCCCAGGGGGTAGGGCGCGCCCTCCACCCTCGTGGAGCCCTCGTGTCCTTCCCGGACTGCTTCTTATTTTTCTAAATATTCCAAAACAGAGAAATATTGCCTTAAAAACTGTTTTGGAGTCGGTTTACTTACCGTACCACATACCTATTCCTTTTCGGAGTCTGAAACGTTCCGGAAAGTGTCCCTTATGTATTCCTCCGGGGTTACGGTTTCAATAACATTGGTTTCAACATTTATGGGATTACCTGAGATATAATGTTTGATTCTTTGACCGTTCACCACCTTCGGATTTGTGCCTTCGAAGTTGTTGATTTTTATGGCACCGGAACGATAGACCTCCTCGATAACGTAAGGACCTTCCCATTTAGAGAGAAGTTTTCCTGC
>NC_053024.1:679288694-679301739 GCF_003073215.2 Triticum urartu
CTTTTTTTTTCCAACTTCGTCCCACATAAACGGTGTTCTGCACCTCCTTCCGTACAGTGCTTCGAAAGGGGCCATCTTCAAACTGGCTTGATAACTGTTGTTATAAGAGAAACTCTGCATAAGGCAATTTATCGTCCCAACTAGATCCATAGTCTAGCGCACAAGCTCTCAACATGTCCTCCAGAATCTGATTTACTCTTTCAGTTTGTCCATCTGTCTGCGGGTGAAATGTTGTATTGAACTCTAGTCTAGTTCCCAGAGTTTCATGCAATTGATTCCAAAACTTTGAGGTAAACTGGGTTCCTCTATCTGATACAATGGTCCTTGGAACTCCATGCAGACATACGATCCTGGTCATATAAATCTTTGCCAACTTAGCACTGGTGTAAGTGGTCTTTACTGGGATGAAATGAGCTACTTTGGTCAATCGATCTACTACAACCCATATCGAGTCATAGCCGAAACGAGTCCTGGGCAATCCCGTGATAAAATCCATGCCTAGTTTATCCCACTTCCATTCGGGTATAGGTAATGGTTGTAGCAATCCTGCTGGCTTCTGATGTTCTGCCTTCACTCTCTGACATACACCACAAACTGCTACATACTCCGCAATATCCTTCTTCATACCGGTCCACCAGAAACCGTCCTTCAAATCCAGATACATCTTGGTATTTCCTGGGTGAATCGAATATGGTGAATCATGGGCCTCTGGCAGAATCAACTTCCTGATCTCCTGATCTTTTGGCACATATACGCGGTCCTCAAACCATAAAGTATCGTGCTCATCCTCACGAAATCCCTTGGCTTTTCCTTTGCTCATCCTTTCCTTTATCTCAGCAATCTCCTTGTTCGTCTTTTGCCCTTCTCTGATCTTATCCATCAAAGTGGACTGAATCTCCAAAGCTGCTACATAACCTCTCGGAACTATCTCCAAACATAGCTCACCAAGGTCTTCTGCTAACTCCCTGGGTAATCCTCCGGTCATGAGGGTATTGACATGACTCTTGCGGCTCAACGCATCGGCTACTACGTTGGCCTTTCCGGGATGATAGTGCAACTTCATGTCATAATCCTTAATCAGTTCTAACCATCTCCTCTGCCTGAGATTCAACTCCTTCTGTGTGAAGATATACTTCAAACTCTTGTGATCTGTGTATACCTCACAATGGTTTCCGATGAGAAAATGTCTCCATGTCTTCAACGCATGCACTACGGCTGCTAACTCCAAATCATGCGTAGCATAGTTTAACTCATGGGGTTTAAGCTGTCGTGAGGCATATGAAACAACTCTTCCTTCCTGCACGCTCCAAGTCCTCGATGAGAAGCATCGCAATACACTTCATAATCCTTGCGTTGATCTGGTAGAATCAACACTGGCGATGTAATCAGGCGTCTCTTCAACTCCTGAAAACTGGCCTCACATTCCTCAGTCCAATTGAACTTGGTGTCCTTCTTTAACAACTCCGTCATGGGCTTAGCAATCTTTTAGAAATTCTCAATGAACCTCAGGTAGTATCATGCGAGTCCAAGAAAACTCCGGATCTCTCCAACTGTCGTGGGTGCTTCCCAATTTGTCACGGTGACAACTTTGTTGGGGTCTACTACTATTCCTTCTCCGGATATAACATGCCCAAGAAATCCAACTTCCTTCAACCAAAACTCACACTTGCTGAACTTGGCGTATAACTGATGTTCCCTGAGCTTGCCAAGTACCAAACGCAAATGTTCTTTATGTTCTTCTTCATTCTTCGAGTAGACCAGAATATCGTCAATGAACACTACGACGACCTTATCCAAAAACTCCATAAACACCTTGTTCATCATGTTCATAAAGTAAGCTGGTGCGTTAGTTAGGCCAAATGACATAACGGTATACTCATATAGCCCATACCTTGTGGTAAAAGTTGTCTTAGGTATGTCCTGCTCTCGAATCTTCAACTGGTGATAACCTGATCGCAGATTGATCTTGGAAAACACCTTAGCTCCTTGCAGCTGATCAAACAAATCATTGATCATCGGCAGTGGGTACTTGTTCTTGATCGTTACTTCATTTAATCCACGATAGTCAGCAACCATCCTTAACAATCCATCCTTCTTCTCCACTAGAAGTACTGGTGATCCCCAAGGTGACAAGCTTGGGCGAATATATCCCTTATCCAGTAACTCCTTAATATACTTCTTAATTTCTTCTAAATCCTGTGCGGGCATCCTGTACAGTCTCTTTGATATTGGCCCTGTGCCTGGCAAAAGCTCTATCAAAAACTCTATGTCTCTATTCGGTGGCATGCCTGGCAACTCTTCTGGAAATACATCCAAAAATTCCTTCACCACTGTTACTTCCTCCTGTACTACTCCCGATAAGCAATTTAATTGAGTCCTATTCGGCACATGCTGGGACATACTTGATCCTTCTTCCTTCTGGGGTGGTGAGTAAAATCGTCTTACTGGTGCAATCGATGTTTCCTCCATACATTGATAGCCAATCCATACCCAGAATCACATGCAAACCTTGCGATTCCAAAATTATCAGATCGGAGGGGAAAACATGCCTACCTATGGCCAATGGCATCTGAAAACATCCATGGCTTGCCATATACTCAGCTCCGGGTGAGGTTACTAACATAGGTGTCTTAAGTACTCTACTGGGCAGGTTATACTTATCCACAAATCCCCTCGATATGTATGAATGAGATGCATCAGTATCAAAAAGAACGACTGCAGTAAATGACTTAACCAAAAACTTACCAATTACTGCATCTGGCTGGGCTTCAATCTCCTCCACGTTAACGTGGTTCACTTGTCCCCTGTTGAAAGGGTTGGGCTTCTTCCCAGAGCTTCCATTGCCATTTCCATTCTCAGCTTCAGGAAATTCATTGGTGTAATGTCCGGTCTTCTAACACTTGTAGCAAGTAACGTGGCTTAGATCCTTCTTGGCGGGTGTTGCCGGGTTGGAACGATTCTGTCCGCTACTTCCTCCATTACCATTGTCGTTCTTGGGGCCACTATGATTGTGTGAACTTCCTCCATTATGAGTGTGGCCTCCATGGTTATGAACAAGTCCTCCCGAGTTCGGGGTGAAACGGGGTCTCTGCTGGGCTCCAGAATTATACTTCCCCTGTCCATACTTCCTCTTGCGCTATCAATCTGCTGCTGCTTCCCTTCAAGCATGAGAGCTCTATCCACCAACTCCTGTTAGTTATTGAAATTTGCTACCATCAACTGCATGCTTAGCTCATCACCCAGTCCCTCCAGAAACTTCTCCTTCTTAGCTGCATCCGTAGCAACGTCATTTGGAGCATAACATGCTAACTTACTAAACTCATCCACATACTGGCCAACAGTGTGTCCTCCTTGGCGTAAATTGTAAACTCACGCTTCTTCATGGCCATAGCTCCTGCTGATACATGGGCAGTACAGAAAGCTTGCTGGAACCGATCCCATGTGACAGTGACTATAGGATAAGTGACAGTGTAATTCTCCCACCATGAGGCTGCTGGTCCATCCAATTGTTGTGCGGCAAAATGCACCTTATCAGCATCTGTGCATCCTGCAGTGGTTAACTCCCTTCCAATCCTGCAGAGCCAATCATCTGCAGCTATCGGCTCGGTGCTACTGGAAAACACCGGCGACTGCAACCTCAGAAAATGGGCTAAGTTGTCAACTGGTGGTGGTGGTGGGTTGTTGTTGTTGTTGTTGCCTTGGTTCTGAACTAACAGCTGCATCAGGGTATTCTGCTGTTGGATCAACTGAGTGAGCTCCGGTGGAAAGGTAAATCCGGGGTCACGTCTTGGAGGCATCTGAGGTTTTAGAGAGAATAGAATAGAATGAGGTCTAGTGAGAAAACACTACCCATATGCACCAGCTTCATCAACATAGTCATCATCGCTATCGTCGGGGTCCGAATCGGTGTCGTCGATGATTATGTAGTCCTCCGGACGAATCTCCTTGGGTTCTTCGTCTTCTCCTCCTGGCGCGGGGTCTCCCATGAATACTCCTAGCTTCCTTTCCAGATTGTCATTCCTCTCCACTAGTACGATGATTTCCTCCTCATAATCTTCATGAGTAGCCTTGAGTTCCTCTTCAAGCTCCGTGATCCTGGTCATTTCCTTCTTCAGATCTATCATGCCTGCTCGCATCTGGTTCTCCTGGCGGCGAATATGCTGGTTTAACTCCTGGATGAAAGCTGCAATGGATCTATCCTTCCTGGTGCTAATCATCTCCCATTGCTCATCTCGGCGCCCATAAATCTGGTAGATAGTATCCTTGAGATCCTTGTGGTAAACTTCTCCAATGCGTCCCATGGTTATGTGAGCTGCCATACTCTTTCATAGACTCCAGGTTGGTGCATCGAAAGAAAACTCTATGGGCTCAGTGACTGGTGTGAATGTTCTTCCTGGAACTTGAACTTGAATCATCCAGCACTCCTCTTCTGGTAAAGTGGCATTGTAAGTCCCGATGAAGCTTGGTATTCCAATGTTCAGGTACCTAGTGACTTCCTTCAAGTGTCTTCCAAAAGGGGCGTCTTCATCCGGTTGCGCAAACTTGTTCCATGCGCCCGCCATCCTAAAGAGTAGAAAAAGGAGAGGAGTTAGAAATGAGAAGAGAATAGTGATCTAGGGCTTTAGCTTAGTGGTCGTGTCCTACAGTCAGCGTGTGCTCTGATACCATCTTTGTAGCGACAGACCTCAAACAGTCTGATCTCTGTGTATAAGTGTCATCCCTGGATCGGTAATGCTGACACACACAGTACTTGAAGGATTTATAACAGAGTGGAATCACACACTTATTACATCGAATGTCTCAAAAGAGAACTTATTACAATAAATATGGCTTAAGGCCATCTAATACGATACAGCGGAAGGCTTGGAAGATAAAGTGAGTCCATCAACTCCAACGCATCACTGAGTGAAAGACCACGACCTAAGGCTCCTTACTCATCGTCTGAAAAGTCTGCAACATGATACGTTGCAGCCCGAACAGGGTCAGCACATGGAATATGCTGGCAGGTAAACAGAATAACACTACAAAAAAAGACACATCCATGACATTTTGGGCCGAACGAATTTTTTTTCTGTCATACATATGACACTTCTATGACGATAATTGTGACAAAACCCGGTATCATCATAGATGTGGTGGGCTCCTACTTCTATGACAAAAAATCATGACAGAAAATGGGCTTTTCGTCCTGGGCGGGCCGGAGACACAGCTGCATGACATTCTTTGGGCCGTCCATGACAGAAAAAACTGTGGTAGAAGCGAGGGCAAGGAAAATTTCGGGGAGTTCCCGGTTATGCTGGGAGGTCAGGGGCCGAGCGATGCGCGTTCTCTCGTACACGTACGCGCGTGTGTGCGAGGCGTTGGCTCTAACTAAACCCGAGCGAGGCGTTGGGCTCTAACTGAACCCGAGCGATTGCACTGCAGGCTACGCGTTACTGAACCCGAGCGATTGATCGATGGCTGTTAACTGAACCCGATCGAGCGATTCCTTCGCTAATGCTGCTAAATGAAGCCGATCGATTGGATGAACAGTGAGTGTTGCAGGGGGGTTGGATGAACATTGAGCAGTGGCGTTGCTTCTGGATGAACAGGACCCCATGGTGTGGAGGGCTGGATGAACAGTAGACGGTGGAGGGGTGCTCGTGGAGGGGTGGTTGAACAGGACCCCGTGGTGTGGAGGGCCGGATGAACAGTAGACGGTGGAGGGGTGCCCGTGGAGGGGTGGTTGAACAGTAGCCGGTGGAGTAGCGCGCGGTGGAGGCTGGATGAACAGGAGCCCGCGGAGGTTGGAGGAGGTCGACGGTAGCCCATGGAGGATGGAGAAGGTCGATAGGGGAGATGAACAGTATCCCGTGGAGTCCCGTTTTGCGGTATGCCACTCCCCCCCCCAATGAACAGGACCCCCGTTTTGACCGTAGGAGGTCCGTTTCGTCCGTTTTGCAGTACACCACACCCCTCCCGATCAACAGGACCCCCGTTTCGACTGTAGGAGGTCTGTTTCCTCCGTTTTGCGGTACGCCACAACCCTCCCGATCAACAGGACCCTCGTTTCGACCGTAGGAGGTCCGTTTCTTCTGTTCTGCGGTACGCCAGGCCTCGTTTCCATCGCCTATTCCATCCAAGCCCTCCCGATGAACACGACCACGCATTCCGTTCCGACCCAGCCGGTTGGCTCCCACGCATTCCGTTGCCTCCTGATGAACACGACGCCTTCTGTTGCCTCCCCATGAACAGGACGCATTCCGTTGCCTCCCCATGAACACGAGGCATTCCATTGCCTCCCCATGAACACGACGACGAAACTGTTTCTCCGTTCTGACCCAGCCATGTACACGAGCCCTGGCCGTACGTATGCGCAAGTAGGCGTTCGAGACCTCGCCCGTATGTACACATACGTGGCCGTATTTTCTTTCTTGCACCCTGGCCGCTGTACGTACGTGTACATGCTACGCGCGCGCCTCTACTACGACACGTGCGCGCCTCTACATCGACCAGTATGTATGTACACGTTCGCGACCAGAATGACAATGCTACGTACGCTTCGACCAGGTGGGTCCCGACTGTCAGGCACTTCCTTGCGTGCGAAGATGTAGCTGGTGGGTCCCAGCAGTCGATGTTAGGGGGGCGAATCATTTTGTTTCTTTGCTTAGACGCACTTCCTTGTGTGCGAAGGTGTAGCTGGTGGGTCCCAGCAGTCAGGGGGAAAACGATTTTTTTGCGAAATACGGTGGCCCGTCCGGTGGGTCCCCGCTATCAGGTGGAGGAATAATTATTTTGCACGTAATAAGGAGGCACTTCCTTGTTGCGGCCGTGGACCCAGCTGTCAGCCTCTCCACGTACAATGCACGTCCGATGGAAGCCGTTCCTTGACCACGTTGACCATGCCGCGCCGAGAGCACTAGGGCGGTGGATGACAGCGAGGCCTAGGAAGGGGACGACGTGGAGCCGGGGAAGACACAGCAGTGGATGCCCACGCCTAGAGGAGTACGAGGGTTCGCTGGTTCACTACGGTGTGAGGCTGCCATCGCCGCAGAATAACAGGGGGTGTGGGTGAGTAGAGGGATGGCCTGGCCAGCGGTGGGAGTAGCAGGGGGCGGTGAGGCCTCCGCCGCATCATAGCCGACCACGGGAGGCAGGAGCACGAGGCACGACCGGCGCTAGTTTGGGCGGATGGAGCAAGAAGACCAGAGGTTGAAGAAGCACTATGGCTGTTGGATGGATATCGTACGGTCATTGGAGCTAGAACCGTGCATATTGACTAAGTTGACAAAGCCCTCCGTCCCCGTCAACTTAGTAGGCCCACAAGTCAGCCTGCCACTATACTGGGTCCTAGCTAACAGGGGGAGTATTCATTTTTTTTGTGCGTAATAAGGAGGCACTTCCTTGTGTGCGAAGATATAGCTGGTGGGTCCGAGCTGTCAATGGCGGTAACGTTTTTTTGCGAAATATAGAGGCCCTTTCGGTGGGTCCCTAATGTCAGGTGGAGGAATCATTATTTTGTGCGGGAGGAATCATTATTTTGCGCTTAATAAGGAGGCATTTCCTTGCGTGCGGCCGTGGACCCAGCTGTCGGCCTCTCCAGTTACCGTCCACTTCAGATGCATGTCGCGTTGGATCTCTCCTTCTCACGGTGAGAGAGTTCAACGACCGACATGCATCTGAAGTGGACTGTACTGGAGAGGCACAGCTGGGTCCACGGCCGCACGCAAGGAAATGCCTCCTTATTAAGCGCAAAATAATGATTCCTCCCGCACAAAATAATGATTCCTCCACCTGACATTAGGGACCCACCGAAAGGGCCTCTATATTTCGCAAAAAAACGTTACCGCCATTGACAGCTCGGACCCACCAGCTATATCTTCGCACACAAGGAAGTGCCTCCTTATTACGCACAAAAAAAATGAATACTCCCCCTGTTAGCTAGGACCCAGTATAGTGGCAGGCTGACTTGTGGGCCTACTAAGTTGACGGGGACGGAGGGCTTTGTCAACTTAGTCAATATGCACGGTTCTAGCTCCAATGACCGTACGATATCCATCCAACAGCCATAGTGCTTCTTCAACCTCTGGTCTTCTTGCTCCATCCGCCCAAACTAGCGCCGGTCGTGCCTCGTGCTCCTGCCTCCCGTGGTCGGCTATGATGCGGCGGAGGCCTCACCGCCCCCTGCTACTCCCACCGCTGGCCAGGCCATCCCTCTACTCACCCACACCCCCTGTTATTCTGCGGCGATGGCAGCCTCACACCGTAGTGAACCAGCGAACCCTCGTACTCCTCTAGGCGTGGGCATCCACTGCTGTGTCTTCCCCGGCTCCACGTCGTCCCCTTCCTAGGCCTCGCTGTCATCCACCGCCCTAGTGCTCTCGGCGCGGCATGGTCAACGTGGTCAAGGAACGGCTTCCATCGGACGTGCATTGTACGTGGAGAGGCTGACAGCTGGGTCCACGGCCGCAACAAGGAAGTGCCTCCTTATTACGTGCAAAATAATTATTCCTCCACCTGATAGCGGGGACCCACCGGACGGGCCACCGTATTTCGCAAAAAAATCGTTTTCCCCCTGACTGCTGGGACCCACCAGCTACACCTTCGCACACAAGGAAGTGCGTCTAAGCAAAGAAACAAAATGATTCGCCCCCCTAACATCGACTGCTGGGACCCACCAGCTACATCTTCGCACGCAAGGAAGTGCCTGACAGTCGGGACCCACCTGGTCGAAGCGTACGTAGCATTGTCATTCTGGTCGCGAACGTGTACATACATACTGGTCGATGTAGAGGCGCGCACGTGTCGTAGTAGAGGCGCGCGCGTAGCATGTACACGTACGTACAGCGGCCAGGGTGCAAGAAAGAAAATACGGCCACGTATGTGTACATACGGGCGAGGTCTCGAACGCCTACTTGCGCATACGTACGGCCAGGGCTCGTGTACATGGCTGGGTCAGAACGGAGAAACAGTTTCGTCGTCGTGTTCATGGGGAGGCAATGGAATGCCTCGTGTTCATGGGGAGGCAACGGAATGCGTCCTGTTCATGGGGAGGCAACAGAAGGCGTCGTGTTCATCAGGAGGCAACGGAATGCGTGGGAGCCAACCGGCTGGGTCGGAACGGAATGCGTGGTCGTGTTCATCGGGAGGGCTTGGATGGAATAGGCGATGGAAACGAGGCCTGGCGTACCGCAGAACAGAAGAAACGGACCTCCTACGGTCGAAACGAGGGTCCTGTTGATCGGGAGGGTTGTGGCGTACCGCAAAACGGAGGAAACAGACCTCCTACAGTCGAAACGGGGGTCCTGTTGATCGGGAGGGGTGTGGTGTACTGCAAAACGGACGAAACGGACCTCCTACGGTCAAAACGGGGGTCCTGTTCATTGGGGGGGGGAGTGGCATACCGCAAAACGGGACTCCACGGGATACTGTTCATCTCCCCTATCGACCTTCTCCATCCTCCATGGGCTACCGTCGACCTCCTCCAACCTCCGCGGGCTCCTGTTCATCCAGCCTCCACCGCGCGCTACTCCACCGGCTACTGTTCAACCACCCCTCCACGGGCACCCCTCCACCGTCTACTGTTCATCCGGCCCTCCACACCACGGGGTCCTGTTCAACCACCCCTCCACGAGCACCCCTCCACCGTCTACTGTTCATCCAGCCCTCCACACCATGGGGTCCTGTTCATCCAGAAGCAACGCCACTGCTCAATGTTCATCCAACCCCCCTGCAACACTCACTGTTCATCCAATCGATCGGCTTCATTTAGCAGCATTAGCGAAGGAATCGCTCGATCGGGTTCAGTTAACAGCCATCGATCAATCGCTCGGGTTCAGTAACG
This sequence comes from Triticum urartu, assembly GCF_003073215.2. Taxonomy (NCBI): domain Eukaryota; kingdom Viridiplantae; phylum Streptophyta; class Magnoliopsida; order Poales; family Poaceae; genus Triticum; species Triticum urartu. Next base: position 679,298,518 of record NC_053024.1, read on the forward strand.
CGTAGCCTGCAGTGCAATCGCTCGGGTTCAGTTAGAGCCCAACGCCTCGCTCGGGTTTAGTTAGAGCCAACGCCTCGCACACACGCGCGTACGTGTACGAGAGAACGCGCATCGCTCGGCCCCTGACCTCCCAGCATAACCGGGAACTCCCCGAAATTTTCCTTGCCCTCGCTTCTACCACAGTTTTTTCTGTCATGGACGGCCCAAAGAATGTCATGCAGCTGTGTCTCCGGCCCGCCCAGGACGAAAAGCCCATTTTCTGTCATGATTTTTTGTCATAGAAGTAGGAGCCCACCACATCTATGATGATACCGGGTTTTGTCACAATTATCGTCATAGAAGTGTCATATGTATGAGAAAAAATTCGTTCGGCCCAAAATGTCATGGATGTGTCTTTTTTTTGTAGTGTTTACTCTCTTGTGTTACCTTGCCAGGCATATTCTATGTGCTGACCCATTTTCGGGCTGCAACGTATCATGTTGCAGACTTTTCAGACGACGAGTAAGGAGCCTTAGGTTGTGGTCTTTCACTCAGTGATGTCGTTGGAGTTGATGGACTCACTTTATCTTCCAAGCCTTCCGCTGTTATCGTATTAGATGGCCTTGAGCCATATTTATTGTAATAAGTTCTCTTTCGAGACAATCGATGTAATAAGTGTGTGATTGCCACTCTGTTATAAATCCTCCAAGTATTGTGTGTGTCATCATTACCGATCCAGGGATGACACTTATACACAAAGATCAGACTGTTTGAGGTCTGGTCGCTACAAAGATGGTATCAGAGCACACGCTGACTGTAGGACACGACCACTAAGCTAAAGCCCTAGATCACTACTCTCTTCTCATTTCTAACTCCCCCTTTCTACTCTTTTAGGATGGCGGGCGCAATGGAACAAGTTTGCGCAAACGGACATGGAAGACGCCCCTTTTTGGAAGACACTTGAAGGAAGTCACTAGGTACCTGAACATTGGAATACCAAGCTTCATCGGGACTACAATGCACTTTTTACCAGAAGAGGAGTTGCTGATTGATTCAAGTTCAAGTTCAGGAAGAACATTCACACCAGTCACTGAGGCCAATGAGTTTTCTTTCGATGCACCAACCTGGAGTCTATGAAAGAGTATGGCAGCTCACATACCATGGACGCATTGGAGAAGTTTACCACCAAGGATCTCAAGGATACTATCTACCAGATTTATGGGCGCCGAGATGAGCAATGGGAGATGATTAGCACCAGGAAGGATAGATCCATTGCAGCTTTCATCCAGGAGTTAAACCAGCATATTCGCCGCCAGGAGAACCAGATGCGAGCAGGCATGATAGATCTGAAGAAGGAAATGACCAGGATCACGGAGCTTGAAGAGGAACTCAAGGCTACTCATGAAGATTATGAGGAGGAAATCATCGTACTAGTGGAGAGGAATGACAATCTGGAAAGGAAGCTAGGAGTATTCATGGGAGACCCCGCGCCAGGAGGAGAAGACGAAGAACCCAAGGAGATTCGTCCGGAGGACTACATAATCATCGACGACACCGATTCGGACCCCGACGATAGCGATGATGACTATGTTGATGAAGCTGGTGCATATGGGTAGTGTTTTCTCACTAGACCTCATTCTATTCTATTCTCTCTAAAACCTCAGATGCCTCCAAGACGTGACCCCGGATTTACCTTTCCACCGGAGCTCACTCAGTTGATCCAACAGCAGAATACCCTGATGCAGCTGTTAGTTCAGAACCAAGGCAACAACAACAACAACAACCCACCACCACCACCAGTTGACAACTTAGCCCATTTTCTGAGGTTGCAGTCGCCGGTGTTTTCCAGTAGCACCGAGCCGATAGCTGCAGATGATTGGCTCTGCAGGATTGGAAGGGAGTTAACCACTGCAGGATGCACAGATGCTGATAAGGTGCATTTTGCCGCACAACAATTGGATGGACCAGCAGCCTCATGGTGGGAGAATTACACTGTCACTTATCCTATAGTCACTGTCACATGGGATCGGTTCCAGCAAGCTTTCTGTACTGCCCATGTATCAGCAGGAGCTATGGCCATGAAGAAGCGTGAGTTTACAATTTACGCCAAGGAGGACACACTGTTGGCCAGTATGTGGATGAGTTTAGTAAGTTAGCATGTTATGCTCCAAATGACGTTGCTACGGATGCAGCTAAGAAGGAGAAGTTTCTGGAGGGACTGGGTGATGAGCTAAGCATGCAGTTGATGGTAGCAAATTTCAATAACTAACAGGAGTTGGTGGATAGAGCTCTCATGCTTGAAGGGAAGCAGCAGCAGATTGATAGCGCAAGAGGAAGTATGGACAGGGGAAGTATAATTCTGGAGCCCAGCAGAGACCCCGTTTCACCCCGAACTCGGGAGGACTTGTTCATAACCATGGAGGCCACACTCATAATGGAGGAAGTTCACACAATCATAGTGGCCCCAAGAACGACAATGGTAATGGAGGAAGTAGCGGACAGAATCGTTCCAACCCGGCAACACCCGCCAAGAAGGATCTAAGCCACGTTACTTGCTACAAGTGTTAGAAGACCGGACATTACACCAATGAATTTCCTGAAGCTGAGAATGGAAATGGCAATGGAAGCTCTGGGAAGAAGCCCAACCCTTTCAACAGGGGACAAGTGAACCACGTTAACGTGGAGGAGATTGAAGCCCAGCCAGATGCAGTAATTGGTAAGTTTTTGGTTAAGTCATTTACTGCAGTCGTTCTTTTTGATACTGATGCATCTCATTCATACATATCGAGGGGATTTGTGGATAAGTATAACCTGCCCAGTAGAGTACTTAAGACACCTATGTTAGTAACCTCACCCGGAGCTGAGTATATGGCAAGCCATGGATGTTTTCAGATGCCATTGGCCATAGGTAGGCATGTTTTCCCCTCCGATCTGATAATTTTGGAATCGCAAGGTTTGCATGTGATTCTGGGTATGGATTGGCTATCAATGTATGGAGGAAACATCGATTGCACCAGTAAGACGATTTTACTCACCACCCCAGAAGGAAGAAGGATCAAGTATGTCCCAGCATGTGCCGAATAGGACTCAATTAAATTGCTTATCGGGAGTAGTACAGGAGGAAGTAACAGTGGTGAAGGAATTTTTGGATGTATTTCCAGAAGAGTTGCCAGGCATGCCACCGAATAGAGACATAGAGTTTTTGATAGAGCTTTTGCCAGGCACAGGGCCAATATCAAAGAG